>NW_016690285.1:3008337-3024821 GCF_001604755.1 Lepidothrix coronata | reverse complement strand
GACAGCAGAGGAAGCAGACACATTAGTATTAAGCTGCACAATAGATATTCTGCCTTAACGAGCAGCTGATCTCTATTTTCTTCCCTGCAGGACAAGATCAGAGAGCTTACGGCTCCACCAAAACAACTTTTTTTTTAAACAAGGCACTTTTCAAATTAAAGGTAAACACAAAACCAAATGCAGTGAGGATCGTGGGCTGTTCCAGCAACTGCTTCTAGTGTTACACTATGCCTTCAAGTCAGAAGTCAGTTTTCTAACACTGGTGCTTCCTATACACAAATATATTGTTAAAAAATAAGACCTTACACATTTGTTAGGCCATATGCTGTTTTGGGTTTTTTCCATGGTCACAGCTTTGTGAAAAATAAACTCTCCAACTTTGACTTCAAGTCTTGGGAGCTGAAAGCAAACCAAAAGACATGAACTAACCTGGTTTTCTCCAACCTTACCCACACATAAAACCCAAAGCTGATCTTTCTCTGTTTTTCTGGAAAACATAAAGATCTAGCTTCTGATAAAGCATGAAATACCACTTTTTAGTCAAAACAGCATCTCTACAGGTAAAATTTAATTTTAAAACCATAAATTTCAATTTACAGATGTTTATGAATGTCATTACAAATAACCAACAGATCGGGCTGATGTTCTTACACACACAACGGTTTTAATGATTTGCTGAATAATCTTTCGTCTTCAAAGAAAAGTTTAATCTTGACGAGAGTAACAAGTTCAGCTAAAGAAAAACAGAACACTTCTACTAAGACTGCTTAGCTGCCTGCAGATGTATACACCAAGATCACAAAGTTGCCATGGCATCAACTTCAGGACTGTGGTTAGACACACAAAATGTCTTTTTCCTACAGACCATTATGGAAAGCTGAGTGACTTTGGCCATGAACCAAATATGTTTTGGCTCTAAAGTGGACATAATTCATCCCCATTTGGGCATTCCAATGGTTAGCTCCACTGAGAAAGCAAGGCAACCAGCACTTTGAGCATCCATGTGAATGAAGCTCTAAATACACCGCTCTAGCAGTGGCAAAGAGAAACTCCATTTGTGCTTACCTTGCTCCCTATCATTACATAATAATATAATACTATTTTCTCCAGCACTTAACCAACAGATTAGAACAAATGGGAAAGGTTCATTTTTGGCTACTGTATGTCAAACTACAGTGTGAGGAAATTTTCTAGGATCTAAGGTAGCACATTTATTTCTCTTATTCCCTGATATTTTCAATTGTATAAGCATAAGGCTATTTTTAAACAACAGCTATCAAAAATACAAGCTAAAATAAGACTTCTGCAGGTACTGAAAAACTCTGAAGTAGCCTGGATAAGTAAAACACTTAACATAGTCTGAACCAGTGAACCTCTTGCAAACTGTTTTTCCACACAGCAGGCACAGAGGCCCAAAGCAAACCTCCCACATCCCCAGCTGTTGGCTTCCTCAGAAAGCACCACGTGAGGCAGAGCAGGGAGTGCTGCTGCCACCCTGCCCAGGCAGGGGTACGGCCAGAGAGCTGGGGCAGGGGGCCTGTCACTGTCACAGAGCACTGTCACACCCCTTCTTCCCCCGAGGCTCATCCTCGCATTAGGAGGTCTCCAGTCACATTCTACTTCTGAAAACAGTAATTTAGGACCCAGTTCACTATCCAACAAACACACGTCATGAGGCTAGGGCAAACAAGTACTTGAGAAATCAGAAAGCTTTAGAAAGTATGCTATAAAATACTTCATTACTACACATTATCAGTAACTCACATATTAAAAACAAATCAAGTTATCATTTTATTCCTGAGATCACAGCAGGAACACTGACGACCTCGAGGGCAGGACCTTGTGTTTCAGCCGCCGAAACCGGCCCGTCCCCACAGACCCGCTCATGTCCCGGTGCCCCGAACCCCCAGGCCCTGCCCGCGGCGTGCGCCCTGCTCTCAGCGGGCTCCTCCTCACCTTCTACCATCAATCACAACCACCGGTCACCAAGGAACCAAGTTTTCCCGAAAGCAGCATTCTTCTTCTTTTCCCTCGAATCTCTACCACCGAAAGCACGAAGCCCGCCCCGGTCCCAGGACCGCGCCGGGCGGGCCGGGGAGGCGGAAATCGCGGCCGTGCCGACCACGGGCCCCGCCCCGGCCCCCGCCCGCACACGCTCCCCCGGCACCAAGTTTCACCGCCGGCCCCGCGCCCGCCGGCCAGGCCGGAGGCAGGGAGGGAGGGAGGGAGGGAGAGGGCAGGGAGGTCTCACCAGCGGCGGGCCCGGCCCCTCGCCCCGGGCTCCGCGGCGCGGCCCAGCCCGGGCTGCTCGGGCTCCTCCGGGCTGGGCAGGCGCGGCGGCGGGATGAGCTCACGGGAGGGGCGGCGGCAGCGCCCGCCCCCGGCGGGACGGGCCGGGGCGGAGCGGGAGCGCTGAGGGAGGGGACGGCACAGCAGGGCAGGGCAGGGCAGGGCAGGGCAGGGCAGTGCCCGCCCGGCCCCAGAGCCGCGCTGAGGGGCAGCTCCGCAAACACCGACCCCAGAGCCCCGCAGAGCCGGCCAGGCCCGCGGGCCGTGTGTGCTCGGATACCCCACACCGTGAGCTCTGCCCGGCTGCGCTGCCCGGACACCCCACACACCCCACACCGTGAGCTCTGCCCGGCTGCGCTGCCCGGACACCCCACACACCCCACACACCCCACACCGTGAGCTCTGCCCGGCTGTGCTGCCCGGACACCCCACACACCCCACACACCCCACACCGTGAGCTCTGCCCGGCTGTGCTGCCTGGACACCCCACACATGTGTTGAGGTGGCGTTACCTCTGAATACAGCAGTGAACACGGTTCCAGTCTATCCATCCATATTTTCCAAGATAGCGAAAAACAAGAGGGTGCAGAAGAGAAGCACAAAACTGATCTGAAGGCTGAAGGTGATGCCAGGCAGCAAGAGTGTTAAAATATTTAGTTCCTCAAAGAGACAGTACAGAAGGCGGCTTATGAGAAAAAGAACAAGGTACTGGTATTTTACTGTAGGGCACCCACGGTAACCACAAAGAGCTGTAGAGATGTAGCCATCAAAGAGCATTACCTGTGACTGGGGATGTCACATGCAGATAACCATATCACATCAGTGGAGTTGGCATTAAAGAGCCAGGTGTTTTTAAGTATTAACACACAGGTTTAGCAGTGGTGGTTTCCATAGCATCGTTATGAGCACAACAGTCAATAATATCAGCACACTCATCTGATGTGTTTGTCTCTCTCACCTCGTGTCAGATACTACAGCTCTTCCCTACACAGAGGCCAAAGCCCTCAGCTTCACTACATGCAATCTCTACAATATAATTTCACATGATTAAATACAAAAATAAATCCTCCCTACACCCAAAAAGGAAATGTAGAGACAATCCAAAATACATTTATAAATAACAGTAAGGGTTTGCCATGCAAACTGATTTTCATATGCAATTCCTAATGAAAAACTAAATCTGAATTTAACTGCAAAATAATTATTACAGTGCCAGAGTATTCTAGAACATTTTCTACCCTATGGGAGCATTTCACAGAGTGTCTTTCAGTGTGTCTATAAGGGGCACGAAAGAGAATCCATGTGTATGTTCAGAAAAAAGTGGCAGGCTGACACACAAGCAGCACAGTCTCTGGAGAACATTGGCCATGACTGCCTTGTTTGGTGTCAGAGCAGAAGAACTGGAGACAAAGCTCTCAGGGTGACAACAGCTGGGCCATTAGTGATCTTACATTTCTTTCACTGCCCCTTTCAGCAGCTCTGCAGCTGAAGGCTGGTCCCAAAACAAGGGGACAGTGCTGTGTGCGCCTCAGCCAGCAGCACACAGTGTCTTTCCTCCAACAGACAACCCTCTTAATCACATTCCCTTCCCTCCATTTTGCCAGTGTGCTGAGGCCTGTGTCTGGAAAGAAAGGAATTTTCTCTCTCCCAGAGGAAATGTCTTAGTTCTGGCAGCCTTTTATGATTTTGTGTGTCTCTGAAATCCGAGACAAGAAACTGAGATATGATTTCTATTGTGGGATCTATTCCTCAGGTCCAGTGCTGGCTCTCTCTTCCTCTAGATGTGAACCCAGAAGTTTTGAAATAGTATTTATAGTCAATTGGATTTAGGTCCTGCTGTTTCACAGGAAAGCTGAGAATCAAAGTATTTTTAACTAGGGCTTGATTTTAGTGCTTCTCTATTTCTCTTAATAGAGCAATGCTTTTGATACCAGCAAATAAAGGCTTTTGCTCTCATCGGTAGCTTCCTTTTGGGAAGAAGGTAAGGCCACAGCTGTTGTTCTACTTTTTCTGCCCTCTGCTCCCTTCCACTCATTTGTTCACATGATTTATCCATTCCTAGCCACTGAAATTCTTCAGTTCCTCCTTCTTTCTTCTCACAAAGGTTATGGCTGTGCTCAGCCACACACTTATCATGCAAGCTTCTAGTAGCCTTTTTTTTTTTTTAAATAGGAATCAGACCACACAAATATAATGGCAGCAGTGTTCACTGTAATGCTGGGGGATGGAGAAATTAGAAATCAGACTGCTCCCTTTTTCGGCTCAGCTTCAGTGTTGTTTATGTTAGTTCAGGTTTCTCATGTTAGCCTACTATTCCAATTCTTGGGTTTGGAGGGCTCCTTCAAAGAAGGTAATTTTGTAAATTTTAGAGGCTTCCTTTCAATGCAGCTGTTTTTATCCTATCAGACTCATTCTCATGCAACATGAGAATTTTCTAGCAAATTATTAATTTACTGGTTTTTAAGGTAGTAGAATCAACACCACCTTATATTCAAGAGCTTTGTGACTGTCAGATTTGCAGTGTCTAAGAAAGTCTAAGTTCTGACACAGGTTTTTGGTCTGTTAAACTACATTCATAATGTCTCTCCAGGCTGCAGTTCCCTGACACCTCAGCCTGTGATACCCCCCAGCAGGTGTGCACACAGGGATTCAGCTCAGCCTGTTTCCTCTATGGAGCTGGTCACAGCTCTACAGGGCAAAACAAGAGTGAAGCTGAAGACTTTCAATCACCACCTACATCACAGTACTTTAGGATCACTCCATGCACCAGCTGAGGTCTGGCAGTTGCTGTTCACAGCTGATTGTGTGCAAAGCCTCAGTCATTGCAGCGATGCCACATAAGAACTCCGTGTGCTTGCAATGCTGTGTCTCACCATACTTGTCTGTAAACAGCTCCCACAGGTATAGATGCTACTTTGTAGAAGTGTTAATAGGATAAATAGTAAAAAATAATAATCAGTGACATCGACTAGACTATTCCAAATGCCACTACATTACAGTTACTTCCATTAATTTGTGCTTCCCCGTGCTCTTTTCTGTCTACTGTTTTCCTGCTCCATTTCAGTTGTTCTTCCTGATACTCTGCTTCCATGCTGCCTACCTATTCCCAACTCCTTCCATTACGTACTTTTAAAAAAAGTGGCCTGAAAGGGTCCTGGATGTCAGGTCAGTCTTGCACCAGCAGCTCAGAGGCCCCAACATTCGCAGAGGCTCCTTCCCTGTGTGCTGCTGGGGGACACTCCTGGGAGGCACAGGGAGGCAGGATGGCAAATGAGTCCAGCCACCATAGGAACTGCTGTTATAAAGAGAAGGGGAGAGGGACTCATTCTGCAAACATATACTTACACCTGAATGATTTTCTGTTCAAGTATTACTTTTCAGCCAGAATCCACACAGCTTCATCACACAAAATCAGATGCTGCTTACAAAACAAAGGAAAAGGGAAGCAGAACGTCCTACCTCATGAGAGAACCTGGACTGACAATGAACACAGAAGGCTAAAGCAATTTTAAGGCAGAGGTAAAGTATTGCAAGAGTAGATCTAAGTTGCCCAGCAAGTTTTCTATTTCATCAGCAGATAAACATTACTTCCTTGTTTGACTTTTGCATTATTTTTTGGAGGCCGTGTGGGAAATTGTGTCTTTTCTGTTGCTCCAGTCCATCAGAGAAAGAGATGGGGAATAAACTGTCTGGGATAGACAAGAAATGTTATTCAGTCTGTGCAGGTGTAATGATGTGCAGGCACTGCTCAAGAGACAGCCAACTGCATCCTACAGCAGGAGGAACAAACCTGGGACACATCCCTTCAAATGTGGAGTCATGCCAGTAGTCTACACTCGCAGGACCTCACAGGAACGGAGTGAGAGGAAGCTGTAGGAGAAGCTGAATAGTGTATTGCACCTCCCAGTAATGTTGGTAGGTAATTTAGATTCTACATGACACCAAAAGCAGCTCTTGTACTTTCAGAACAAGCAGAATTTGGATTTCAGCCTTGCTTCTACAGGTAATCTGCAGCATGGGCACATCTCTGAACTCCTAAGGAGACAGTGACATTTGAAATATTGATAAGGACTACTGATCAGAAAATTTCTATTCATCCTACATCCTGTTTCACTTTCAGCCACAGGGAATCTTTTAAGGAACGTAACAGACAGTACATAAAAAGTTACTCTTGGTTACAGGACACAACAACAAGTAACACAATTTAGTGAAAAATGTAGGGTGGAAATTTTCATGCACTTCATGTAGCTCCTGCTTGAAATCCAAGAAACCACAGGACAACCAGCAGATCAAAATACACCTCCTTGGCAGAAAACAGCTGTTATTTCTGAGGGCAGCTCAGCTGGCAGAGCTGGAATGAGCTGTAGGCATACAGCAACCTCTTGTGGCAAATCCAGCACACACAGAGTAATGAACAACCTCTGAAACTGCTTAAGCTACTCTTGATACAAGTCAAACCTCTATAAAATTGCATTAGCAAATGACTGGGGAGTTGGAGTCTGTTACTTGGAGACTCAGCAATACTCAGACTTCAGAGCTGTAATAGTCCTTCTGTTTGATTCAAGATGAATTAAACATCGGTAGCCTGTTATAAATGAAGTGCCAGACTGAAACTTCTGTTAATAAAATTCTCTAGAAGCTTTTCATTAAAGTAAAGCAAGCGTGGCATAACGGCCAGAAGTAGAATCTGTGGCCAGGTATGACCAGAAGAATAAACATGCTGTTATGTCGAATCATTGTTCTCTGCACGGTTTTGCTGAATAAAACTATGACTGGTTTCAGCAGGGACATCAAAGTGCCTTTAATGTTTGCAGGAGCTGAGCAAGACTGAGAACAGTTAAGAGTACAGGCCTGGCTCAATAGCGTGTTCTGCAGAGTGCTGGCAGAGCAGCAGCCCTTCAGCTGACAGGGGGAAGGACAAGAAAGTGTCAGACAGTGCTATAGGCCTGAAGGGGAAAAAAAAGGCATCCCAGTATGTGCACAGAATCCAGGACACCTACCTCTTCAAAAGGATGTAACTCACTAGTTGTGCAGAAGCATGAAGTGTACCTTCCTCCAACCACCTGAGCAGCTGCAAATGCCTGTCCCACGCAGGCTGAGGAGGGGAGAGCAGTGAGAAGGTGCTGGAAGGGAACAGGAAGAATGGCAGTATGTGGGAAAAGGGTCATCAACAACAGTGAGGCTTTCCAAACAAAGAGGTGCTTTCCTGGGAACCTGGTGTGGGAGCTGTGCACCACAGAAACAATTACAATATGAGTATTGTAGATGACACTTATTAGACCAATGAACTATTTTATTTTTTTTACACTGTAGAAATATACTCCTCCACTGCTGGACCTAAGGGTGAGCTCAAGAAATGACTGAGCTTATGTATGCACCACTCACCAGAACTCTGGGGGCTTGTATGCCAGGCAGGATTTACTGTGCTTGAAATGATTTGCAAATCTGTGCATACCACTTAGAGAGGAACAGGCTGAACAAGTACATCCTGAAAAGGATAGAGGCTTTAAACAGCAGCTAATATTTGTTTATTAAAATTAAGTCTTGTGCTATAGCTCTCTTTTGTATTGCAACTCCCCAGACTTGCCATGTGTAATTTCTTTGCCATTTCATCTGCTGCAGCTTCACACAGGAGTCAGAAATCACATCCTCTCAGTTCTGGCCTCAGTCTGTGCACTGAGCAGCTCCTGCCAGACCAGTGACAAGGTGCACACTCCCAAATTCCCAAGCAGCTCCGTCAAGCACCTCCTAACCTGGGAGTGGCAAGTGCTTAAGGGCAGAGACTCTTCCTTGCCCTGGAGGAAACTCCTCCCAGCAGAGAAGTCCAACAGGACATCTGTGTCTCAGGTCATCAAACAGCACATGTGACATTACCAACCTGACCAAGACACTGAACCAACCAACATGCACTGAATGTGTTTCCACTGCTTTCCTTGTCACTTGGCTTCAGTCACTCCCATCTCTGTGTTTTGAGGGCTACACACAAAAACAACTGCATATTAACCAACACCGTGCCCTCCAACATGGTGACATGAAGATTAGCAGCAGAAATACTTCCTGAAAGCATGTCCTTCTCGTGTAATGCCTCCATCGTTGGGAACAGTCCTTGAGAAGCCTGAAACAGGCTTCCTGCAGGGGCTTGATTCTTCTGGCAAACCTACTGTTTCTGTTCCTTATGTTCTGAACTTAGTGGCAATTCATATTTAAATAATGAAAGAAAAGTATTAAGCTTGAACTAAATAAAACAAACTCCTTACAACAGAAAGCACAACAGACTCATCGCAGTATCATCAATGATGGGGCAAACACAAACTGAAATGACACAGAATGGAAGGCACAAACAGGATGAAAAATGAAGTTGTCTACTATTTAGAAGTTCAAAATACAGTTTTCGTTTCTTGCTTAGCTCTTGTTATTAAGCATACTACCATAGGCAGGATACCTTAATAAAGAGGTAAATAAGTCAGAGAAAATAATGCATCTGACAGTGCACCTGTCAAAATGCAACAGGTGAAGAAAAGAGTGCCTTTGTTGAAAAGTGCTCTTAATTACATGAAGTTCTTAATTATAAAATATATTTAAGAAGGTTCCTAATTATAAAATATATTTAAGCAGAACAGTTTAGTTTGTTGTCTATACAAATCTCTCAGAATCCCTCCAAAGACCAGTAAGTGCTACTGACACAAAAAGCAAGTATGAAACTTCTTGTAATGCCCCCACAGGGGACAACACCACCTGACAGAGCAGGACATAGAACAGGTCACTTGCCAGGATTTCCTGCTCCACAAGATCCCTCCTACAGCAGAAGAGGAGCTTGCACTTCTTTATATTTAGTAAACCCACGGTACTGAGTTTATCAAAACTAGACTCCCAAATTCTTGTTAGGGCCTCTTTTTACCCCTGAAAGGTTTCCCCAGGCAGTACCTGGAAGATCCTTTCCATCAAAGCTGCTCTGTGCCAGGCCGTTGGGCACTCCCACACCTCCCTGCAGCAGCAGTGCCAGGACCTTTTAGCAGAGCTGTCCCATCCACAGCAATGACTGTACAGCTGCCTGATTTATGCCACAAAGGGCTCCCTTCTACACCAAGCACGTCATCCCTCCCTGAAGGTACTGCTTTGAACAGCTAAATAACATTCAGCTTCATGGAAAGTAATGGTCATAGAGGCCCCGAGAATCAGATCCCACAACTTTGCACTGGCTATTGGTTTTCTTCAGAAACAACAAGGACAAAGATTAGAATTCTGAAGATTTTACTAATATTCTTTCTGTAGGAAGCATGTATCAGCCATTGGTATGTTAGATGCACTGTGCTATCTTTGGCCTTGAAAGCATGAATAATCATTTGACACATGGACAGCTTTAACGCAAGCCCTGTTTGATCACTGACATTCCTATTGATATTCCCTGCCACAGAGCCAGCCTGGGGAGTGGAAGTGTGCTACACAGGATACAAAAACACAACTAGCTGCTTGCCAAACCCCACACCTAACTTCAATATCCATAAACTATGTTGCTGCTGTTGTCCAGGATAACAGCAACAGCCATGTGGAAAGGACACTATGAAAAGATGATCCACTGACAAATGACATTTTTTGAGTATCACTTTTCACATGAAGTGTGAATTTTAGGGTACAGTTTAGCTACTCTGGTTATGCATGGAGCTGAAGTGTACTCAGAACATGAGGGGGGGGTGGGACAGAAATAGTTGGGTTCTTCTCCTGAGGGGAATGACCCAAGAAAAAATTCAGACAGGCTCCAGAATGATCAGTGGATCTACACATGGGAAAGCCACACAGACTACTATGTCTAACAGAACAACAGAACCAAGAGAAAAAGATTTTCTGCTGCCAAAAGGTGGGACTGTTGGTACAATTCTACCCTGGTTAAACCTGTTTTTGTGGTATGCCTTTGGGACCACCATAATGGGGGACTAACATTTAAATTCAAAATAGATATTACTGAAACCAAAACAACCAGATTTGCCCCAATCAAAGAGGAAGAGAAAATTTTGTATCCTCAAATTTTTGAAATTGGACTGTATGTGATCAAAAATGCAGATCAGCAACAACTGTTGTTTAATCCATCTTGGTTTCTTAAACGGGTGGAGTTAGTAATGCAGATTAATACTTCTGCACTAAGCCCATGTGCTCACCATTCCCAGGTGCTCCCTGTGCAGGATGGTTAGCTTGGCTACGTGGGCAAACCCTCACTCCTCCGAGAGGAACAAGAGACGCAACTTGTTTTTTTCAGAATACTAGTAAGTTTTGTCTGAACTGTAGCACTGTATATTCACACTTAGGAAATCATGAAGCAGTTGACTTACCTTATCATCCCTGTGATTCATTTCAGGAGACACCTGATGGCTGCAAAGGGAGACTTACAATATGTATAAGAATCGTAAGTCTAAAAGTAGAAAATTAATAAATAGCAGGAGCAAGGTTCCAAATAACAAGATAAAGAACAAAGCAATTAAGCAATGGAAGCAACAGCCACAGGAATGTAGAAAACACAAAACTGATAGCCTAGGTCCTTGAAAGGGGGAAAACAAGATAACACTCTTCTTATCCTGGACATTATATATCCAAGTGTGACTGGTTCTGTGGTGAGAACTTGCCCCAGCCATTGACTTTGTTAAGTCATCACCATAGTAAAAGCCACACCCCTAGGTCAGCCCCCCTGCCCACCCAGCATGTGCCACCACTTCTTGGGACACTACCCCTTGAAACTGAAATGGAGAAAGGGGACGCCAACAGCAACTTAAAGCATGGAGTGAAGATCTGCTGTTGGCCTGAGAGTGTAACCATGGGTGTGCCTGGCTGGGTGTGCCTCTGTGCCAGCTCTGAGGACTCAGCACACAGCAGGACAGTATCACCCTGTGGCCAGAGCAGGGCTCTCTCTATCATCCCTGCTGCCAGTGTGAGCAGGACATGGCTGGGGGGAACTGTCTGCACTGGGATTTACACTTGCTTTTCCCTGTTATTAAGCCTGACCCCCCAGGGCCCCACTGCTACCAGTCCATGCTCAGACTCATCCCCCATTCTACCAACCCTAACTACACACTCAAATCATGGCCTTCTCTGCACCTTGGCTCCTCCTTGGTACCTGCCCTCCTATCCAAAGGGTTCAGCTCCAAGTCAGGTACTTCCTTCACTCATCTGCCCCAGCCCCAAACAGGTTCAAACAGACTGTTCCCACTCAGTTCTTCCTGCTTGCTGGATCCCTGAAGAGGAGCTGGATTTCCCTACAGAAAGGAATGCAAGCAAGAAATATTTCTTCCCACTGCATGGAAATCTTTCCTAGGACTTTCTGAATTACTTATCATCCAGTAAAAGCCTAAGGCATGCATTCAGCACACCCTGTGCCTTTCAGTCATGACCTGCTTTGGTAGTATCATGTTCACTTCAGCTTTGCTATCATTAAATTCAAAAAAAAAACCCAAACAAAAAACAACAGGGCTGATAAGTTTCCATTCCTTCAGTCAAAACTCAGTAAGTGAAGCTGTTAAGACTTTTTGGCATTGAGCAATTTCTACACACTAGAAACACCAGGTTAGACAGAAGCCATGATATTGCAATAAATCCTGAGTACATTTAGTAACTCTTCTAATGTTTTATTGTCAGTGACAGAAACATAGCAAGATACAAGGCATACAGCTTTTGAGCATTTCACCACAGTGTACTAAGTGCTATATAAAACAGGAACTCACTTTTAAGTAAACGAATATTTTAACGAATATCTTAACACTTCCGTGGCTGTTGAATAATGTAAATTCTTTTAGGCAGTATGAACTTCTCCAAGGTAGGCTGTGGCTTTTGGAGAGCCACTTGTAATGCTGCTGCATGAATTTTGTGGCTCATCTGTAACATTAAACAAGGGAGAAAAAGGTTGTGATAGAACAGTTTTTCAATTATTCTCTTCCTAAACTTCATCATGTAGTTCAAAAACAGCAGTAAAACTTAAATCCACAAAATTTCAAGTGATCAATACATAAAACTCATGGTGATTCAGTACATTTAGTTATATTTCTGTTTTCAAAGTGATATTAGTCTGACTATCTTCAGTAAACTTTTATTTTTTTTCCCTTTCTTAGAAGTTCATAAAATCAGCTGCCAAGATAAGGAAAGCACAGCAAATAATCGATATTTCAGAGTTAACAGTGAGTTGATTCAAATTCTCATTTTCCCAGATTCAAAATCATCATCATTGCAGTATCTAATTATCACTTTCTAAACTACTGAGGAAGCTTCAGGTATGAGATTCTGGAAACCAGCAGGAGAAGGAAATGGTAGGCCAGAACAGAGGAGGTGGGGACAAGGGGGAAAGAAACAGATCAGCTGAATCTGTTCTTCTTAAATAAGTCTGAGCCAAAAATCAAGATCTACAGACTAAAGCTATAAACACATCTGTTGATGAAAGGCTCGTGTTGAAATGATGCAACTCATGTTTTACTGAGCTCAAGGGATGAGAAACTCTTGGATACTTCAGAATCTGAAGGCTGCAAGTGTATAACAAGGAGATGGTGACTGCCAGCTGTTCAGATTGCCACACGAATCAGAGAGCAGCCTGTGAAATGGGCTCTGGCAAAGCGCGGGTGTACGTCTGCACCACCAGCAGAAAGAGGGCAGCTCCTTTTCACACATGGGGCACCCCAGCCACACAACCACGACAGAAACAGATTATTTCAACAACATTTAGTGGCAGGTGACAAACCTGCAACTGCCAGATCACAGCAGCTTAAGGATAATTCACTTTTTGTAAAGTTTAGCTTTACAGAGAACCCCTGACTTGTTCTTCCAGGCTTACTTACTTTGCTCAGTGCTTCTGTTACCAAGACACCCATGTTCTGAGGTTTTGAAAAACTGACAATAGCACTGTAAAGCAGAAGAAAAAAGTATTTAGCATTTCCATCTCACAGAAACACTTTGTCACTTCGATATTCAGACCCAATACAAAATATTTTGCAACAGAAATTTAGGTCTTGGAGCTAAATCCTTTAATCACATTAAAGATGATATAATATCAAAAAAAGGCATGCTTTTCAGAATTGAACACCACAAAATCTGTGTTACAGGCTGTTTTATTCAAAAATCTGTCCATGAAATATCACCAAATATCTCAAAAAGGATTTTTTTTTTTGTATTCTGTGGAGTAGCTTCACAAAAGCTGAGCACTAATATCCTGAACTACAAAATCCAAGTTTGTAATTTTCTTGATTCCAACCCAGACCCATGAAAAAAATTCACCTGCTGCTTTTAGGGAGTGTTTACTTTCACAGCAGCTATTTGTCAAGCAAGAACTTTTTTTCACAAGATTATCCCATTAATTTCTCCATATTCTAATGAAGACCACCATGTTACCAGTATTCCACAAATAAACAATCTGTGGATATGAAATAATTTAGCTGAACAACAGAAAGCACTTTGGATTGGACATTCTTCTGATGATATCATTATATCCACTGACACCTCTGTAGCTTAAAATGGAGTAGAGAAAAATCATTATGAAAACCAGATACTGTAAATGTGACTCTTGAAAAAGCAGAGACTGCCTTAGTTAGGTTAATGGTTCTGTGGATCAGGCAAGACATTCCCTACTGACGTTGCAATTCAGCAATCAACAGTTTACTACACTGACAAATACAAGTTATTCGAGATCTGCTTATGCCATCAGGTAACTACAACTACAAAAAAGACAGCAGCAAAATTACACCCAGACAACTGGCAGTAAGTGAAAATAAAAAGCTGCTAATTCCAAAAAAAACCCACAATCAGTCAAAACTTCAGGAACACCACAAGTCATTCAAATTATACCCTCATATCCCTATATTAGTCAACTTTTTGTTAAGTGACATTTAAGAAAAGTGCATATATTTTAGAAAAATGTTCAGTCTGTGTTTGAAAAAGGTGTAAGAAAAATACTTGTTTTAATGATGACATCAACCCATCACTGCTATTTTATTCAAAAGTAGAACCATGCCTTCATTTTTGGGGCAAAACAGCTTGATTAACCTTATGAAGCAGCAAACAGAGAAAGCCAGATTACATTTCAGATTGAAATATGGGCTACAGCCTATACAGGACATAACAGACTCTTTGTTAGGGGTGGGCAATGTAGGTTTAATTTCCTTCAGAATGTGGATAGCCTAAAATTCAATCTGATTTCACTGGGAACTGTTTGACCATTTCTTTATTAGGCATAGGTAGGCAACATTTGTTTTAATTTCTCTTCCATAACACGTGACAATAAAGATGAGACAGCCTTTGCCTTTCATTGCAAGGCACTGTCCTTGGGTTTTGAACTTGTTTTGTTGTTTTGTTTTGCCTTTTTTTTTTTAAGTTGATACTTAATTCAAAGTTGCCTTTTATCTATATTTTGCACAAGTTAATTTAAGAATTAAACTCCTCGAAACTAAGAGTTTTCTTTCTGTTCAAAGGCCATTACCTACGAACTTTAACTCTGGGGCAGAGGGGAGCAGGCTCTGCACTGCAGTACCTTGACTTTTCTTTTCCTGCAGGTTTAGTGTTTTTTTCAACAGGTCCGTTTTCTTGCTTTTTAGACACTCTCATACCTCCAGCTTTAACTGCAAGAAGAAAGTACAATTTAAGCAAAGATATCTACAAAATTACATAGAGAACAAAAGAATACTTTTATCCCAGACAACTGTTAGCCAGTAACTCCATGCTTCACTTGTACACGTGCACACATAGGAGGAGCCACAGAGATCCAGCAAAGGCTCCAGAGTTCTGTGTCATGGCAGACTTGAATCAACTTCCAGATACCATAACCAAGAAATCAGAGGGGTTTCAGTCACTGCTAACTATACTAAATCTTAACACCTCACTGTGTTACATGCATTCTTCCCCAGAAACTATTACATCTGAGATTTGTATTTTAAATATAAAAAGGAAAACCAAACCAATATCTAAACACTTTCAGGTTTTTGAACAATATCACTAACAGCAATAAAGATTTCATGATTAGTTCAAGGTATTCTAGAATAAGTAATGTAGATAAGAACCAGCTGCATACTACTTGTGTTCCAACATGTTTAATTATATTTTATTAAGATATCTGCCAATCACAAAATCAATTAGCACTAATTAAGCTACAGGCAACCTAACAATAACAATTTAAGTTCTGAGGCATGTGTGAAAATTCAATTCTGAACAAAGTTATCTAAAATATTCTCTTGAAAGAAACCCTTTCTCCCTCTTCAGGAGGATATTTTAAGTTCTGGGATGTACTACATAGCTGTTTTGTAATATGTTTTTCAAAGCAATGGAAAGCTATGTCAAAGTTTTAATACGGAGTTCAACTTTTAGATATTCATAAGTGCCCTGTTAGCCGTGTAATCTAACACTTAAGTGCCAAATCTTTATTAATTTCCATATTTAGAACATGTATTTTTAAAGTAAAAAAAGAAAGTTAAGAAGGAACATCCCCCTTTATGCACCCTACAAAAAAAACCCCAAACCCCAAATCAAAAAACAAAAACCCCACAACACAAAACCAAACCCAACCCACCCAGACTAAATAAAGCCCACTGAAAACTAAGGCAACTGAGCTCAGCTGAATCCCTGTCAGAATAAAGGTGCCCACTTGAGCCACCTTGCTCACTACATGCATGGTTCAAATCACTGATTCCTGCCACTCCACCCCTCTGCCAGAGCTGTCCCCACTGCAGTCACAGATACGCCTCACAAAGACTTACTTGCAGACTCGCAAGACTACAAGCTGCAGTTTACTGTGATGGAAACCCAGGAAGGCCGTACCTGCCCCAGGTCACTGACTGCCACACACAGAAATCCAGGAAAGGGAGGCTGAGAAAACTACTTATATCATAAATTCACGTAAAAGTATGCTTAAAACCCCCAAAGTGAACAAGAAGTACTTTCAAGAAAACAAAACACATCTTAGGGGTACAGTGAGACGCACAAGCCAGGCCTGTGCTCTTCAGACACTTCAGTGCTCCTAATACACCAGGGGAACCCCAGCTGGCTCAGTGCGTGTGGTGAGCGTCCCTCAGCTCTGAGGGCTGTCCCTGCAGCGCCTGTCCCTCAGCCCCACAGGTGAGCCTGCAGCAGCTCTGAGGGCTGTCCCTGCAGCGCCCGTCCCTCAGCCCCACAGGTGAGCCTGCAGCAGCTCCGCCGTGCCCAGGGCAGGCGGGACACAGCGCACGCACTCGTGTGCTCCA
>NW_016690285.1:2960645-3008327 GCF_001604755.1 Lepidothrix coronata | reverse complement strand
CTCTGAGGGCCGCCCCTCAGCCCCGCAGGTGAGCCTGCAGCAGCTCTGAGGGCTGTCCCTCAGCCCCACAGGTGAGCCTGCAGCAGCTCTGAGGGCTGTCCCTCAGCCCCACAGGTGAGCCTGCAGCAGCTCTGAGGGCTGTCCCTGCAGCGCCTGTCCCTCAGCCCCACCGGTGAGCCTGCAGCAGCTCTGAGGGCTGTCCCTGCAGCGCCTGTCCCTCAGCCCCACAGGTGAGCCTGCAGCAGCTCTGAGGGCTGTCCCTGCAGCGCCCGTCCCTCAGCCCCACAGGTGAGCCTGCAGCAGCTCCGCCGTGCCCAGGGCAGGCGGGACACAGCGCACACACTCGTGTGCTCCACACGGCTGCCGGGCTGGCCCAGGGGCTGCTCACACGCTGTACGCATCTACAGGCTCCTCAAAAACCCTGCCGTGCGCTTTAACACTCGCTACAGCCCCCTTACAACCTGCTACTACTCCACACAACCCTCGCACCGGCAGCGCGGCGGCAGCAGCAGGCGGCCGTGCTCGACGGCTCCCTCAGAGTGCCACCAGAGGGGGGAGAGGAAGTTTTTCACGTTACGACAGGAGGCGAGGAATAGGGCTGGCACTCTAAACAGGTATTTCACTATAGCAGGACTCCCGTTCTGTCCCCGTCGCTCCCGATCCCCGAGGGGCGCAGCCCCGCTCCTGCACACCGAGTGCGCCACAGACGGGGCGGCTGCGGGACCTGCCGGGGCGAGCGCGGGACCTGCCGGGGCGAGCGCGGGACCTGCCGGGGCGAGCGCGGGACCTGCCGGGGCGAGCGGGCCGCGCACCACGGACCCGCCTCCGCCACCCCCGTTCCCGCACGGCCGCTGCTCCCCGCGGAGGAGCCGCGTCTGTCCAGGACGGAGCGGCGGGAGAGCCCCTCACACTGCCCCCGGAGCGACCCCGGCCCCTACCTGCGGGAGGGACGCGCCTTCTCCGCGCCATGGCGGGACCGGGAACGGCGCACCGGGACCCGGGAACGCCGCGAACCGCCGGGAACCGCACACCGATCCGGCCGGCAGCGCCGTGCACTGCTCGGCGGGGCGGGGCGGGGAGGGGAGCGGCGCTGAGGGCGGTGAGGGGCGGGAAGGGCGGTGAGGGGCGTTGGCTGAGGGGCAGTGAGCGGCCGTGAGGGCGGTGAGGGACGGGCAGTGAGCGGCCGTGAGGGCGGTGAGGGAGGGGCAGTGAGGGGCGGTGAGGGAGGGGCAGTGAGCAGCCATGAGGGGCCGTGAGGGTGGTGAGGCGCGATGAGTGAGGGGCAGTGAGCGGCCGTGAGGGTGGTGAGGGGCGATGAGTGAGGGGCGGTGGGGGCTGAGGGCGGTGAGGGTGGTGAGGGGCGATGAGTGAGGGGCGGTGAGCAGCCATGAGGGGCCGTGAGGGTGGTGAGGGGCGATGAGGGCTGAGGGCGGTGAGGGGCGATGAGTGAGGGGCGGTGAGGGCCCGTGAGGATGGTGAGGGGCGATGAGTGAGGGGCGGTGGGGGCTGAGGGCGGTGAGGGGAGTGAGGGGTGGTGACTTTTAAAATTATTGCTGCGGATTCAAAGGTCTTGATTCAGTGAGGTAAATCTTCCCCTCTTCAATCATTAGTGTCTACTTGAGACAGAAGCAAAACACGGCATTCACATGCCCTCGTTAAAAAAACCCCAGTAACAAAGATTGATGTTTTACACAACAAAGGCAATAAAAATTATTTTTTTTCTATCTATCTGTTTTAAGGCCCTAAGATATCATCATAAGCAGTTTGAGTCTTCTGGTCATTACATACTAACAAAGACCTTGTTTTTTCTACATCAGTTATCAAAATGATTCTCCTTCCCTTTTTTCTTAAGAATCTGCTCAAAACTTGTAAACATTAAAAATACCTCACAATACTTCCTATTTCTACATTAGTTTTTGATTTCACCATCCTATTTCTATATTATTTTATGATTTTACCATCTTTTATTACTAATGCATTACTCATATAATCTACATTCAAAGATCTTTATCTTGGTGATCCTGCTGCCTATACCTTACTGAAATTGTATTTTTGGCTAAGATACAATAGCTTACATATCGATCACCTATCATGTCATAAATACAGGAGAGAAACAGCATGAGCAGGAAGGATTTAAGTGCCAAGAAAGGACAGCAACAAAGCTGCTGGGCAAAGCCACATTAACGTTATAAAGCGTGGTCAGTAGGTTTTCCAAATCCTTTGGAGTACAAAGGCTGAACTTCGTTAGTTTGAACAAGACGTATGAAAGATCCAATTAATTTATTATAAAATTCTTTAGTAATTTAAGCAAGTCTCCTTGCATTTCAGTGTACAAAACTGACTTAAGTACTGATTATTGCCCTGGGTGCTTAAAGAAGCAGCTTAATCTGTAGGCAATAACACAAAACTGTACGGTGATACTCACAAGCCCTTGTTGTTAACGTAGGAGGAAGAACCCCTTAGAATCAGAGACAGTTTCAAAACACTCTCAGTGCTGCAAAAAACACATGCAGCCTCCCAGTGAGAGGCTTTACTCTGAAATCCAGCCCAGGGCACTGTTAGACACAGAGATTTCTCTCTACCGTGAGGAGTTACATAGCAAAAAAAAAATGTCAAACCCCCCTTTGTTTCCAGGCCTGTAAAAACTTACTGTCACACTCCAAAACTACAACAATGTAGCCTTTAACAAACCCGTCAAACTTAGGAGTTATACTACTTAACCTGTATAAATGTTTCACAGAATTTATTAAAAAAAAAGCCACCTGTCATAACGTTTTAATTATGATGTATTTAATTACTTCAGCCAAAAGCTCCAATTTTGTCATTCAGAAAATGTAGCCTGAATTTAATCTGTTCTTTGAAAAGCTGTGATATGAAATTAACTCTTTGGCCACAATGAAGTCTCGTTGTCTTCAGCAGCACCCTAATTTCACCCTTCATTAATACAGAATGTCCATTAAATTACATTTGTGTTAAACATATATTTGCAACATATATTTTTATCATCAATGATAAAATTTGATACCAATGAGAATGGCATCCAAAACTGCTGTGAACTGAGAGACTTCCGTTATTTTTCTTTGTTGCTTAATATAGAAAATACGTATCATTAGTTGTAGTAGGTTTCAGGTAAAAATTTCCCAGCATTGGTGGCTCAAGCAGATTATTCATGTGTGATTGTACAACATTTCCCTTGTATGAAGTAAAAAACGTGAAAGAGAAGAGTGAGTAAGAAACTGGTAGGGATTTATAGCACGTCAACCACCTTCATGGGTAACTTCTGTTGGCTTGGATTTTTGGAGCAGGAAAAGTGAAAGGACATCCAGTCTAAACCAGATCTATCTGATATTTAATTCTGTGTGTATGAGGCAGGAAGTAGCTTTGCAATGCAGCAATTTCCTCCCTAGAAAAGCAACTTACTTTGCAAATATTAAAGTCAATAGAGCTGCATGTCTCTGCCCATAAGCATTTAGCCTGAAGTGCATGATGGCAATTTTGATTGGGGAAATAAATTCTTTCAGATAAAGTGATCTGCAGGAGAGATAACAAAATAAGCCTATCCTGAAGGACTTGGTCAGTAGTAAGGGATTTTCATATTCATGTCACTCTGCCTCAGCAGAAAAATATTGATTTTCCAGTTTATTTACCCGAGCTGTTTGGATTGGAGAGGTGAAGTTTCCTTACTTACCACACAAGGCAGTCATGTAACACAGCTTTGGTGTGCTGCCCAAAGCATTAGTAAGGACAAGGTTTAGTGCCATTGTACATCTGTTCCAGGAATTCCTGGGAAAAGCATGGGAACTTGGTTTAAATGAGAAATCATAAATTCATGTTGTGGATTTCTTACAATATTAAATACAGTTTCCAATTTCTTTTTTATTTTTCTTCTGCCCTCTTGACTTCAATACCTCTGTCACTGGTTACTATCTTTAAACCAGAAGCTGTTGTGAATGGAAACGATATCTACACAGTACTTGTTGGAGCACCTCATTCTTGAGAGGCAGCCCTTGGCACTGCCTCAACAATGCCACAGCACCAGATGAGATTTGTAAGCCTGATTTTATGTAATGCTTTCATTTATTAGAAATTATTAGACTGGTTTTTCTGGGTGAAAGAATGAGTGAGAGAACCATCCTTCTGTGACCATGGGATAGTGCAGCTGAAATCTTTTGCTGTTCCTGCCACCCTCAGTCCCATTTCCTGATCACATAAATATCAGACTTCAGAGGTGTTCACCTGATGCTGGGGATAGATTTCTTTTAATGGTAGTAGTCTGTGAATGGCTGAATTAAGAATGGAATTTATATTATAATGGTTCTACGTATTTTCAGAATGTGTTTCCTTCCACCTAGGCAGATGTAGGAAAGCCTGGGGGCAGATACAGGATTTTAACTGTAATAAAGAGACAAAAGTCAAAGGAAATTTTCCTGAGTGGTGCTCTCAGTGCTCTGGAACTCTTCATCTTTCCTGACAATTCCTCCTTTAGAATCTACATTCTACAGGCAGGTTATTACCTGATTGCAAAGTTTGAGAAGTCACTTGGCAGGATCAAGAATCAACATGCTCCCAAGCAGACTGTCTGATCTAATCTGGCTAACAGCTATTAGCATAATTATACACCAGGCATAGTCCACATCTAAACCAAGCACTCAGCACAACGACGTATGGAATACCTTCCTCATGTGTCATGTTTGAATTCAGCTCTCTCTGTCATTAAAAATCTATTGCTCATGACTCTGCAGTATTTTCCCTTATCCATCTTATCTCCAGTATTGCTTGTTTTCAAACGTCAGAATTACTAGATTGTGGCTACTGGTATAAGCTGATAGTAATTTTACATCTGGTAATTGAATGCTGTTTTCTTAAGTTCAGTGACAGACAGGCAATACCTTTTCCAATTGAATCAGCAGAGCTGGATTTAGATGCTGCAGGAGCCTGATGGAGACAACAAAAATTCTGGTGCAGGTATATGGCATATTTTTATATTCTGATGCAGGCATATGTTTTTTATTAACACATGCTTTAATTCCCCCTCCCTGGGTTTTATTTTCTGCTCGTAGTAGTTCAGCACAAAATTTATACTGTTAGAGAGAACATTATTGTTAAGTGTCTAAAGCATGGACAAGACCAATTAGTGAAGGCAGCCACATTGTCAGTGGGTTTGTATGGATATAATTGTTCACTAGTGCTTATATTATGTGTCTGACAAAATCTGTAGGATTTACATCTGTAAAACTTACCTGTTTCTTGTAGGAGACCTGACAAGTTCAAGACCTGGTTCTGATCTGGATGCCAGTTGTTTCGCAGAGTACGAGACAAAGAATTGTCCAGGCACTGTATGATGGTGCTGAAAGGTAAAGGGTAATATCATTAAGGAGAAGAACCTTACTGGATAATTTTAGTTATAGAGTCAATTTTTTTTTCACAGAAGGACTAAAAAGATATACCTTTGTCATCATGTGTTTTATCCACCTAAGTGTCCTTGTTTAAAAAAGTATCACTGGGCAATGGAATAAGCGAATCAATTCTAAAGAATTCAATTGCAGCACCCTGAGCTGCATGGACACATTGCACAGATTTAATGATTTCTGTCATATCATAACAGCAGCATTTGTTTCCTCAAAGTTAAACACGAGAATCCCCTGCATTTTGTTCCTGTTTATCATGGCTTTAAACCTTCACCTTCAGAAAAGAGTCAAATGGTGGGAAGCAAAGGAAAGAAAAATATCTTTTAGTATCTTGCAGTTTGTACGTGTCATGTGCTGTTGAACTCCTCGGAGCTGGCTAGCTCCAATCACTTCTCATCTGTTGATTTTTTTCTACACAAGCACAGAAAAGCAACTTTTTATGTCAGAGTGATGAGCCACTAGAGGCACATGACAGTCAGAACGTCATAGTGGACCTGTTTGTGAACAAGAAATGTACCTTTTTCTTGTGTGTGTGGGAGGGTTATAAGTTGGCACTTCCTGGAGTAAGTGCCATTGGAATAGCAGCTTCCTGAAACAGGTGTGATGGCGGGATAATCCTTGGAGGGATGTCAGTGAGCTGGAAAATGTGTTTGGAAGGGCTGTGAGCAGCACCTCACGTTTCAGCTGACAAGGTAACTTGCCCACCTTCATGCTGTGGGGGCAGTCCCCATATCTTTAGGTATAGTGTAGGAGTTGAATCAACTCTTCATGTGGTTTGAGCAGAAAGAAATGCTTTGAACGTAGAAGGAGAACCAGACCCTTAGTCTGATGGATGAATGCCGGTGTTCAACAACGGAATGGGCAGGTACATAGGATGGTATCTCTGAAGAAACTGTTGCATTCTCCTTTTAAAACTCCATAAAGTATTCATGTTCCCATGCTTGTCCTTGCATCCCCCTGTAGAGCTGAGATGTGATTAATTCCTCGATTTTCTTTTTCAATTTCACTCTCTGCATTTTTTTTCAAACAGACGAGAAACTGTTGTCTTCATTGTTTGCATGAGCCATGTCACTGAAGATTTAGTGTGCAGTCAGAGCATGCTCATTGGCAACGTCCTTTAGCACACAACATCATCATTCTTTGAATTACTACATCCTTTTGCTATAGGGAAAGAGTCTATTTTGAAATATTTGCAGTGTCAGAGTTCACAGTGGAAGAGCAAATGCTTAGTCCTTAGCAGGACCTATTTCAATAGAAATAGTGAATCTGCCATGTCACCCAAACCTGGAGCTGTTCTGCTTACCTGCTCTTGTGTCACTGGTGCCATCAGGATACTGGAAACACTGGGAACCCAAGGGAAGTGCAGTGATGGGGAGCAATAATGGTGGTTACAGACAGCATAGAGGTAACAGACTGTTCAGAACCAGGAGAGCTTGTGATTTAGGTACTTAAATAATTGAACATTTTTATTGGAAAGAAACCCGAGCACAATGTAGTCAAAATGGAGACCGTAATTTCTATGACAGCAAGAGGACCTTCATTTCCTTGGGGAGAAGAAAGGGAGGAGTTGAGTGATGGAAAGAAAACAGGCTTCAGTTCTGAAGTACCTTGGATTGCCCATATCAAAAATAAAAACACAAATGCCAGTAGGAAGGTGCAGGATTTAGCACTTTGGGCTGCCAGCCTGACACATTTCCACTGGAGAGAGCTGGGGAAATGGCCTAAATGCTTTGATATATTTAACCTGCGGAAAAACATACAATTAGAATTCATGTTCATGGTATTTGTTTCTGAATATCACACACAGAAAATAATAAGAAAAAAATGAACAGGGAACAGCTTTCCATGGATGAGACTTCCATATTTATTGTTATTCCATGTGCATAGAAAATGGCAGTGAAGTTCCTTATGAAATAGGCAGGGAATGGGAGAGGTGTGGATGTACTGGACCGGACTTTGTGCTTCAAAATTACACTATTCATTTTTTAAAGTTTGGGCTTTTTTTCTCTTGGATTTCTTTTTGTGCACTATGCTTCAGATTCCTTTTCCAATGACACACTGCATTACAAATGGATGGCACTTGAGACCGAGGTGGCGTTTCCATATTTACACGCACGCAGAATGTACACGACGCAGTAGCATACAATCCTGACATTTAGTAATAGCGAGGAAACAGGGGCAGCCGGCGGAGCTTTTCTGTACAAACTATCAGACCAAGACTTTTATTCACATAAAAAAAAATCAGCTTTAATTTGCTCTGACCTACACACTTTCCAAATTCATTGTACTCAATTCTCAAACCTTTCATCACATCGCCCACACCCTCACCAGACTACAGGAGCTACAAGTAATGATACCTAACACCTAAACAGAGCAAAACCGTCCCTGCCAGTTTTCCTCCTGACAATTCCTCTCTCAAAAGAACCCCAAAGCAAATCTTCCTTGTTCCTTCTTGTCTTTCACTTTCGCATTTCATAACCAAAGCCACTCGGGGCCGTTTCAGTCCTTCTCGAGCCAGACGAGAACCACGCTGGGTTGTTCTCTCTGGTGCTACACCCAGGAGTCAGGGGAGCCCGGGTACTGTTCTGCTCGGTAAGAAGATCGTCTGGTGGAATAAAAGTCTACATAATTGGTGGTTGATTTCAGTCCATACTGTGTTGTGTAATCTGAAGCAGCAGGAAAGTGAACTCGGTCGTCGAAGTAGGGGTCCTCGTAGCTGTGTGGGGACTGCAGGTACAACCGGTAGGCATCGTAGTTTTTCCTGGTGGTATCTTCTTGGCTGTAGTATAATTGCTGATGCTGCTGGCAAAATGATAGAAAAATAAGCTTTCAAGGTATAATCAACAGGGAAAATACTTGTTTCTCAAACACACACACATTGTAAAGAACCTTTCCCAAGTGCAGCTCTACCAGTGACAGTAACACAGGTCTCAAACCTCCATGAAATGTACCCAAGGAAGCGGTACATTTCCCTGAGCCTGCTGCATGTCTCCTCCCACACCCCTGGGAAGGGAGCACAACTTCAGAGCGCAGGTGTAGGAGGTACAGAACCTGACCATACCTACGAACCCCCCCAAGCCCAAATCAAATCAGAGCAGAGGTCTCAGACCCCGCTCGTAAGGGGAGAACTCGTAAGGGAGCAGGCGCAGCACCCCCGGGCTGGGACAGGGCAGTGCCCAGAGCCACAGCCCCTGCTGAGCCTGGGCAGCTCCGGGCTCACCTGCAGCCGTCGGTTCTGTTCTCTCGCTGGTGAGGAATAGGAACTGATGTAAATTGGGGAAGCTTTGCTGGAACCTGGCAGAAAACAGTTTAAGGATAAACTTCAGTCTTTATTCTTCCACCTCTTAAGTCTATTGGCTTCTGTTTTGCCTCTTATGTAGCACTCAAACAATTAAATCTGCAGATTTTAGCATCTACTAATGTAGATATATATAAAATCTAATAACAGAATAAAGGCAAATGTTGTCCCTCAGCAGCAGTTACAGTGAAGCCAAGAGGCTTTTTTATGTTGCTGGTTTTTGTTTTACAGATTCATAACGTTTAAAACAAGGCATTTCCTTCTCCTTAGAGACAATCATCTACTAATGTGCAACTTGTGTCACATAGTGAGAAGGAAAAGGGATATCAGAGAAAAGATTCTGATCTTTTGGTATAATTTAGTAATATAATGTTATAATATACAACTGCACGTTATTATTTGTAACATCATCATATAATGGGAATAAAACAATTTTCTGTAATAGTACTTGAAATAAAAATAAGAATTCCAACCACCTCTCACCTCCCAATATGCAAAGGGATCTACTCTGGTCCTAGTGCAGTTTTACAGAGATCAGCAGAGCCAGGTGACACCCTGCCCTGTGCCACAGCACCAAATACAACCAGTGGAAATGGGAAGCAACAGTTGGTACAACCAGCCCACTACGGGAAGTGCCTGTGACTGAACTCCTCCCCAGGGAGCCTTTCCCCAGTGCAGTTCCCAGCTCCCAGCTGGTCCCTTACCAGTGTAGATGTCCTTATGTGCCATGACATCGCCCTGGCTACTGTAATACTGCAGAGAGGGGTGTGTCCTGTCGTACTCCGGCCGGGGCTCCCTGATCCCCAGCAGAGCCGGGGACGAGGACGTGCTGCCAACTGGTGGGAAAAGAGAGGTTCTCAGGAGAAACAGACGCCTTTCACACACTCAGCCTTCCTCACCCCTTCCTGCCGTGAGGGTTCACAACTTGGGAGGTGGGAAAGGACAGAACAGTCACAGCTGTTCCTGGGTGAACCACCCTGGTGACAACTTCCACTGCCTCCCCTTGGCCTTGTCAAGCAGGAAAGCAACACTTCCTATGAGGAGTTTTTACTAAGTTGTCTTTGAAGTACAACAGCCTCTCAATATCATGTTAGAGCTGCTCATCTACTTCCTACTTGCCATTAAAAGAACTGGAGTAACACAGTTGTTCTGCTGGTGTATCCGGGGTGAGAAAGTGCCCAGATAGGAATGTGACAGTCGGTATCGGAATCTCCTTTTACACTTGGGTAGAATCCAGTCAGTTCCCTGAGCCTACGCCGTACTTGCTTCCTTGGTGGTTGAGAGGAACTCTGGCATAAAAGACACTATAGTTTACTTCTTGGAGGAAAATAAATCCCTCATGGAGCCCTTGTTTTTCAAGTCAACCATGTCATGAAGGAATGTGTGAGGGCTGTTACTTTTACGTAAAGAAGTAATTGAACTAGAGTACTGTAGGAACTAGCCACTGATTTTAGCAGCCATGGTAGGTGGGTATTTCTCTGTATTAACAGAGATCTGCTCTAGAGAGTCTTGAGAAGAGTAAATTGGATAAAATAAAATGCGAAAGGAAGACAAAATAGAAGGCTTCAGGTAGGTTTTGTACCAGCCCTCGGGAAGATGTAAATAGCACTGAAGGCGCTAAAGGAACAAAGGCGAGAAATAAATGAGGAGGAGTCAGAAAAGTAACATTTTTGTATTTGGTTGCTCATCCTAATGGGACATGACATAGTTGGGAATGACAACGGGCTCCTCGCTGTGGGTCTGTCGCTGTTTCTGCTGTCAGGTACCCACGTCCACGGTGCCCACACAGCGCAGGGGGAGCAGCTCTGGAGAGGGCAGTGGTTGGCACCAACGTCCAGCTGTGCACGCTGAGGATCTCACTGTGCGGGAACAGCCCAGGAACACCCAGAGCACCTGAAGTACTTGGCTCAAGCACCAAGGGGAGACAGCCTGACCTCCATGTTTTAGATGGAATTAGTAGCAACCAGAGAGGCTCTTTGAGTTAAAAACATGGAAAGCAGGTCCCCTTCGCCCTCCCTGACTGACCTGACTGCATGACAGGTGACATCTGCTGATTGCCTGTGGATAGAGAAGGGTGGGATTTGAATCTCTCTCTCTCCAGTGTTGATACTGGTGTAATAAAGTGACTTTGATTCCACCCATCCTGTGGAGTGGCAGAAAGAAAAAAAATCAAAATAAATGGCGAGTTATAAATAAACGGGGAGTTTTTGTGGCACCATTTTCCTGTGTAGGGTGATTCTGTACTTTACCTTTTTGTAAATGCTCCGGAGGTCTCGGTACTGCCACAGCGTGTTCAGGACCTGGGCCGCTGCCTTGACAACCTTCAGTGAGGACCTGGGCAAGGGAAAAGTGTTGCAGTGTGAGAAAGCCACGGAATTCCACTGCAGCAGAACAGTGTTCTGAGCTCCATAACAGCCCCACCCTGCTGCCGTGGGGCCAGGCTGGCCCTGCACCACCAGTGTGAGCATGGCCCAGCCTGGAGATCAACCCTCTCCAGCCTGGAATGTTCCCTTCAGGTCACCCACACGAGAAACACAGAGAGAGGGGTTGAAATAGCTACTGTCAGTGTCTGCAAGAATAAAAATCATTAAAGAAACATTCTGTGAAGTGCATTCCATAAAAATGGAGACTTCAAACTTTAAATCACTGTACAAAACTCCTAATAGCAGAAAAAGAATAAAAAATAAAAGAGAGCTGCTATTAAAAGTCTCCAGGCATCCTCACAGCGAGTCTGTGTTCTCAGTTCCGTGCTGCACTGCTGGAAACTTTGGTTGGGAAAACACTTTTTCACTCTCAAGAGCAAGACAAGGAAAGTTGCTGCAGCTATTATTAAAAATAAAACCAGGCTATCTTTTCATAGAGAAATGGAGTAAGCTGGGAATGGTACTGCAGTAGTGACTAGACATTAAATGCCACAGGAAATAAATGAGGAGGACATCTGTGCTAAACATATGTCTGTCTGTCACTGGATTCATCCAAATACAGTTTTTGGAAGAAAACACTGAAAAAATGCAGTCGATAGAGTTAATCACTGAGTAGATACTGAGTATGTTCACAAGATCTTAAATTTGCTTAGTTTAAACTTAATTGCCTCATAAATGTAAGTGCAGATGCAACTTCACACATTGCCCCCACAGAGCAGTGAGGTCATAGAATGGATCACTACACCCACACCTGCAGCTGCAATGAGCCTGGTCCCTTGGACATGGAAAGTGATATAAACTGGGAATCCTCAAAACAGTCTAGCTCCTGCTGAGACAGACTGTGCTAAAAACCTGGTGTGGTTAATTCACACTGACCCACGTCTCTGAGAAGAGATCCCTTCCTCTCCTTTACCATCTGATCCAATCTGGGAACAGCATGCAGGGCTGACTGTACCACCAGTGTCCCACTACCCATGGGAGGACAGGTGACAGCCTGGTCTGTGCAGGAGCCCTGCTGAGATGGAGAACAGTGACACTGAGCACAGCCCACAGCTATGGGGTCCCTGGGGCCTCCTGCTGCCCCACCCCACAGCTATGGGGTCCCTGGGGCCTCCTGCTGCCCCACCACAGGCTCCTGTTCCTTGGCTGTCCTGCTCTCACAGGCTTCATTCCCTCTACACCACCACGATGCCAGCACAGAACTCGGCTCACAGCCCCTGGAGCCCAGGGGTGGCACAGTGGGCAGAGCCAGCCCCCCTCAGCCAGCACTGGCCTGGCAGTGCTGTTCCAGGGGATCCCCCCGGCCACGTTCTCTTTCCACTGACCAAAGGGCTGCACCAGATACAACGAACAGCTGCTGGAAACATCCTGACAAAGGTGCTCACACAGTGTGACTTGGAAAAGCTCCAAGTATTCTATTAATCTTGTAGGAGTTTAAGAGGGGGCAGTTTAACTCATTCACCCTGAAGAGGCCCCATGACCACGCTTACTCTGGGCAGCTGTAGAAGCCTCCAGGAGCCTTGGATGGAGAACACCCTGCAGAGCACAGCGGCACCAGCTGCCCCCTCCCTCCCAGTGTCATTCCAACTGTCAGCTCCTCAGACCCAGACTGCAAAAGCAGATCTTTTTCACTCAAAAAAAATTTCCCGCATTCTTAAGCATTTGAAACGGAAACAGAGCCAGTTCAGGGATGAGCGCTGCAGCCACTCGCCTGTCCCCTCTCCCCTTGGTGATGTTGACCAGCTTCTCGATGCCGCCGGTGTCGGCGAGGGCCTTGGCGTTCTCCATGTTCTTGCTGGTGACCTCGTGCAGGGCGCAGCAGATGGCGGCCACCGTCTCGTCCGACAGCACGCTCGGCCCGTTCCCGCCCGGCAGCCGGTTCACCAGGTCCCGCATCGCGTATTTACCTGCAAACCCCCCAGAGAAACGGGTCAAGCCCACGGGCTGGGACCGCAGGCTGGAAATGGCACAGAACGGCAGCTGAGGGCAGGGAGAAGCAGCGCAGGATCAAACCCTGCCAAGAATCCACATTTTACACAGAGTCAAGAGAGACCGAAGATCAATTTTTGAATTTTTTTTTCCTTTTAGCTTAGAAGTGTGAGAAGCTGAATTTTGCATTAAAACGGGAGTATTTGTAAAAAAGGATTATTTGGAGAAAGCAGAATTGTTCAAGGAAAAACATTTGGCTACTTGACAGAGCGGTGCACATTCCTCAGCTTCATCTGTGGGAGGGTTAAAGGAATCTTTACATTAACTGGGAATTCTTTCTTTTGGATGTTCTTTTTGCCTTATTTGTTACCTGTCAGAGCTCAGCTCTGTCAGTCTCCAGCTGCTGACTGATGCCAGGGATAGGCTGCAGACAAGGGACAGAACTAAAGATAAGGTTTGGTTTTTCCCTGTTTAGCTGTTAATTGAATGATTGATTTTATTGAAGATGTGTATTTGTACAGAACAGTGAATGATGAAGAAGCTTTGCAGAAAGCCATTCACTATGTGTTTGTGTAATGAGCACGAGGGAAAAAAAATACTCAAAAAGGAAATCTGCAGGCAAAAGGAAACCCCCTGGAAAACCATCCCCACAATGCTGTCTGCAGCAGCACCCTACCAGTGCCATTCCTTTAGCAAGCTCACCCACATGCTGCATATTCCAACATATATTGTTATTTGCTGGAGTCCTCATCTCTCACTTCCTTCAGTGTGACCACAGGAGCCCATTGCTCCTGCCCCACACAGGCAGAGAAGCTCCTAAAGAGGATTTCTAGCACAGGTGATGTGTTTTATACAGAGATCAGATTCAGAGTGTATCTGGAAGCCAGAAATTCTTTCAGTTACAGCTTTGACTGGGAGAGGGAATAGGTGGAGGAACATTCCTGAACTGAAAAGTTCTGCCAGGAATGGAAGAAACATCCTGACAAGAGAATATCACCTGAGTTTGACCCACACAGGGCTGGTGCTACAGAACAGGAGTCTCTCTTTAGTAATTCCCCGTGTGTGCAATGCCTGCACTGCAGGAAAACATGCTCTGAACGTCCCAGATGGAGAAGCTTCAGAAACACATAATAAAGTTCTGTCCACCTGCATTTCTCTTTTTGAGAATAACAATCCTCCTATCTGTATAAACAGCTGTTATATCCCTGTCCCACAAGTCTACAGACAGCAAATGCTTCTGAAACAAAAAAGAGACTTTTTTACATCATGCCATGTATTAGCAGGGTTCACTGAAGCCACAGCAGCCTGAGGCTGAGGCACATTCAACAGTAACAGACTGAGGTTCCTCATCGAGGCAGGAAAGATGTTTGAGGTGTTTTCAATGCTGGATGAGAAAGGCACAGATGAATGCTTAAAGTATTAAATATTACAATTGACAAGTGAGAAACAGAAAGTTCTAGCAAGCAGCCCTGTTGATGACTTAGTTCAGCAAAGGCACACGTACTGCACTATATCTGGGTTTTCCTGGACATACTTTACCAGAAGAGGATTTCTTCCCTCTCTCTCTGTGCAATACTGTTAAACAAAGCACTGCTGTACTGGCACCAGAGCTGTCCCACCCCTGAGAGCATGTGAGGGACCCAAACCCCCCAAAAAGGTGGGTGCTGAGCTCCAAGGAAGCTGAGCTACATTTCCATCCCATTTGGCACTGAGGGTTTCCTGTCCAGTTGGGCTGAGCTGAGGTGACTCCCATCCATCAAAGGTGGCCAGTGGCAAACTAATATGGCAACACTGCTCTGAAAAGCTGCTGCTGTCACAAGGATTCATCTCTGTGACACAGTACCATGCACTGTGCTGTTCCCATCAGTGCAATCTCATCCCTGGCTTTCCCCCCAGTCCATGGTGGTGCTGGTGCTCTCCCCAGGGCGGTCTGTACGTACCGATGAGCTCCTTGTTCCGCACATCCAACGCCATGTTCCTTAGGGCAGTTGCCACAGAGGACACCACTCTGTCGTTGTCCATCCTCAGCAGCTCCACGAGGATGGGCAGCCCCTTCTCCTTCCTGACGGCGGCGCGGATGTAGGCTGCGAACTGACAGAGAGCCCCGTCACCCCAGAGCCCCCAGAGCCCCCACACCACCGCGGGCTGCACCGCCCTTCTCTGGGCTGGGGACATGGCAACAAAAGATGACATGTCCAGTGTGTGCCTTTTCTGGGATTATAAAGAGCTGTCTCTGCCATTTTTCACTCATTCCTCTTACAAAGCACTGCTTAAAAAAGAGATAAAATACCTGAATAGATGACAAACACTGAAAAGGGAACAGAGTGGTCTGGGTTTTGTTTGTTAGGTTTTGGGGTTTTTTTTAAGACCAGTTTTATATTGGTCAAACTTAAAAAGGCTTAGTTGGCTTGCTGCAAGCAAAGGAAGCAGCTTATGTTTGCTGGGTTTTTTACTCTCTCCATGACAAAAACATGACATCAATAAAGTGTTCTCATGTGCTGCTTTTGTAGCATATTGTATGCAATGGCCAGAATGTATGGAAATAAATAATGAAATAGGGAAAAAGGCAAATTTTTTTGTGCTGGTCTTATTTCAACAGCACCTTCCCACCAGAACTCAGAGCTAGAAGACACCAGAAGATTATTTTGACCCACTATGTGCTGGAAGGAAGCCTTTTCTGTTTATTTAAAACAAATGGTACCAATTTCAAGGCCAGTTTCCATATGGCTCTTCCTGCTCCCTCCCCTTTCCACAGCTTTTCACTGTGGAAACATGACTGCAGCACATGAGCACTAATGCACAGACAAGAGGGGAACACTCAGGTGCACGTGAGAAAATTGCATATTCCCCCCAAATGCACTCCAAGATCTTATTAGAAAAAGCAACCAGAGTACAAGGAGAGGAAGAGGAGGAAGAATTCCCATACCTTCCAGTTGCCTGCAGAGAGGTTCTGGAGAGATCCTGCAGAGCCCTCCAGAGTGGCTGGGTTGGAGCTCTCTGCCAGAAGTGTCAGGTACGGCTTCACCACCGATGGGTGCCAGAGCATCTCCACCCCTTTAGGAGACTTGGAAAATCCTGGGATAGGGCCAACTCCATCCCACTGAGAAAGGAACACAGATTTGTAACAACACAAAACCTCCATTTTTATTCAGCATAGGATCATTTTCATCAAGATACGTCCTCCCCCACCGTGAGCCAAACCCCATCTGAGGCATTTGTAGTACAAGGAAAATGCAAACCTGATCCTCCTGGGAAGTTTTTTTTTTCTTCTTTTTTTTTTTCCCCCAGCAGCTTGGCTCCGAGTCTTTGCTGGGTGACTCCTTTCCCAGCAAGTCATCCAGCTCATTGATCCCCAGCAGCCGCGCCTGGGGCACCTCCAGCTCCAGGCGGTAGGAAAGGTTCCTCAGGGTGCACACACAGTTCTCCACTGTCTGAACCAAATCAGAGAGATGCCTTGTCACCAGTTCTTTCTCACACAGAGATAAACCAAACCAGTCCAGCAGAGGTGAAATGGTGCTGGGAGCACAAGCTCTAAATTCTAATGCTGGGCTCTGGGCAGTGCTTGGGCTGTTTCTCTGGGAAAACTGCAATCTCTCTTAAATCTGACACTACTTATAACAGTGGTCTCTGCTATAGTGGCTTATTCTTTAGTATTCTGAAAATGAAAAGCACAAGAGCTTATTATTTTATTGAGGCATGACTTCTGCAGCACGGCTGCAAACGAGAAGTGATGCTGTGCTGTGCAGCTGAGTTTGGCTGTGCCTCCCAACCAGGGCTTGGGAGCGATGCCAGTTGAGCTACGGACACCACCGTGCTCAGCTGAGCCACACAGAGCCCAGAGATCCCAGCAGACAGTTCAGCACCATCCCATCTGTAGGTGAGCCGTGCACACACCTTGCTGTCGTAGTCTGAGGTGTTCACACAGGTGTGGATCACGTAGAGCAGCGAATCGACCAGCCCCTCGCAGGACCTCATCTGCTTCCGCGCCTCCTCCCCGGCGGAGCTCAGGTTCCTGAAGGTTGGGATAACCAAGGAACATGGTGTAGGCAAGGACAGACAACCATTTATTAGACAGTTTGCAGAAGGTGTTGATGTAGCTGATTGGTAATTCATCGGTCAGTAACTCTTAGTGACTAACTTGGTAATTTTCTTATTTTTTAACAGAAAAAAAAAAAGAACAATTGGAAAAGCTGCCTAAATGATGGAATCCTGTAATTTATAGAATAAAACAACTCGTCTGTTTTTAAAACTACAGTATGAAAAGGACTTGGACAACATGACTAGTCCTTAAAAGGGAGTCTTCTAGAGGAGCAGATACCTCAGGCATCCTGTTGTATTGCGCAGAACGAGGGAAGTCTGGAATTTAATTTTATGATCATCGTCAAAGGAGGAGCTGTTCCATCCCGAGTGGGGCACTATCACAGTGTTTGTCAGCGTGGACAGAGCGTCTCTAATGATTGTCATCTTCACAGCATCACACGAAGACAAGTTCCAGAGAACCCCTTAGAAGAGATTTCCATTGCAGTAAAGTCAGCAGACACTTGGCAAACAAACATGAAGCAACATTCAAACTTAAAAGACATCACTTTAAATATGTGGTGTGATTCTAGAGCAGGCAGAACTTGGAGAGCCAGCATCCAAAAAGGAGGAAAGCAATGTGGAACAGCAGAGGAGGGTATTGGTTTTTTTCCAATGATACGAATGGCCTGCCCTGACATTCCTGCTCCCTCGCACTGTACGCCAGGAATCAGGCACTGAAGAGTACAGTGGATGTAAAAAATTTTCTTCCTGGAAACAACAGCAACAAGTCCAGAGCGTGTTCCATTGACCTACCAGCCATATGGAACTGCCATCCATCTTTTATCCTTGGGCACAAATCCCTAGTTCCCTGCCCTGCACAATCTCCGTACGTTACATCCAGATACGGAGGTATGAGACCTGACATAAGTCACCAGCAGAACTGTGTATGCAAACAGTATGCTAAACACAGCATTGAATCCTCTTTTTCATCCTAAAACACAGCATAAAGTTCATCCAAAGTCTCACCAGGTGCTGATCTTACTCAAAACACTTCCCTCACACACAGTATTTTCCTGATTGTGAGGTTGCACAGCCACGCACACTCAGCAAACCTGGCCGGCAGCAGCTCCTCAACAGCCCCTCAACAGCTGCCCAAACCACTTGGGTTCCCCTTTGACTAGATCTTGAACATCCATTTCTTCAAAAATAAATTATGAGGGGAGCAGACAGCAAATGCTACAGGAGTTCACAAAAATGAAAGTTTATAAGACAGCAAAAGTTTTTAATACAGCCACACAAAAATAAGAATGACAAATCTTTGCATGAGACACCTCGTTGTCTTCTCTTGAGGGGGGTAAGAGAAGCCCCTCTAATTAAAGGGCTCCATGGGAGAATACAGACATGAGGAGATTTACTGATTGATTTTGTCTTGATTTCTGGTTACAGGCAGCTGAAGTTCCTCCTGTGTCCCACAGGGGTTCCTAGAGCTCCTGCTCTCGGGGTTCAGCTCACACACAAGGGTAGTGCAGCCCTGCTACAGAGCTGGCTAAAGAGTGGATGTAAAAGGCACTTCCACAGAAATGGCACCTGCAAAATTAGTCCTGTAAGACAATTTTCTGGATATGATTAAACTATGTACAAAACTACTCCCTAAAGAAAAAAGACCTACCAACAATGAATGCTGCACATTTTAAAGTGCTCGGGGATTCTTCATACTTTTAATACCACCATGGACCCATTTTAGAGCCATGTTAAAAGTATTATTTATGATTCTTAGCTGCAGCTCCTGTACAGCAAGACTTCAGTAACAAAAGAGAATTGATTATCAACTGGGAAATTAAAATATAATTTAAAGAAAAGTACCCTCTGAAGTTGTTGTGCTGGATTTTATCACAAAAGTTCCTCCAAGAAGCCCATAACACTTGTGCAAATATTATCTTCTCCATGGGGATTAGCCTGGGAGCAAATCATGGGAGTCCCACTGAGTACCCAAGGCCAAACCTGCCCAGAGGCTGGACTCACACAGAGGCAGATCAGTTCAGTGATTAATGATTTATTTACTGAGTTCAGTATGCGAAGGCAAAAGCTCCCCCAGGACCCTTGGTCTCTTAATTGGGGAGAAGCCTTCAGCTGTTCACCCCGAAGCAGAGCTGTGTTACACAGCCCTTCAGCCTTCACCTTAAAATGAGGACACAACCTGATTATTTCTAGGTTCTTATTTTAAGATAATTGGGACAAAATTTAGTGCTTATTACAAATAAACCTGGAAGGTAAAGGCAGTTATAATCTGGGAGGTTTCCATTCAAAGACAAGGAAAGTGGTATTAGGAGCTGGTGGAATGCTGTATTAAGGTAACAGATTACAGGGTAGTTTGGGATGCCTCTTTGTTCCTCATGGTTGTGGAGGTACACTTAAAAACAAGTATTTAGCTGTTATGGAATCATCTGCCCAAGTCCAAAGAGACAGCCTGAGACCGCAGGTAGAGGGAAAATTTCCCAGAAGCTATTTTTCAACAGCCATTAACTGCAACTTCCATCACTGTGTAAGAGGGAACAACCCCCACACAAACAGCTCTGGACCAAGGACTGCTGAGGCCATCTACCCACCCTAGCAGATCCCTGCTGGCCCCAGCACCTCTGCATGTGGAAGGAGAGGAGTTTCTGCTCCCTGCTTAGGTGATACTCGAGTGTGTGTCAATCCAAGTGCCGGCTCCAGCTGCCTGACAGCCACATCAGGAAAATCACACACACTGTGAGTGCTTGGCACTGCCTGGGGGAGGGAGGAGCCTCAGAGGAAGGATGTGGTCCAGGAGGGATCAACCAGCTCACCTGTTACCAGCTCCTTGACCTCGGCATCGACCGACTTCCGCAGCAGCCGCAGGAGGGCCGGGATCCCTCCCACGTTTTTCATGGCTATTTTGTTCTCGTCAGTAGACTTCCCATAAACCAGGTTCCTCAGTGCACCACAGGCATTCTTCTGAACCTCCAGCACTCTGTGATCCAGGAGATCTACCAGGTGCTTGATTCCTCCCAGCCTACAGACCTGGAAAGTAGAATTTCGGGACCATCAGCACCCACCGATCTCACCCATCTCACTCCACAGATGTAAAAGCCTTTTGTTTTTATGGGAACCGTACATCCCATTCCACTTCCAGAAGAAACAGCTGCTAAACCTTCCTGACTTGACTGTTACATGGGACTGAAATTCCTGGGAAGCCCCCCACCATTGCAAAGACTGAGGGGCATTTTTAGTCACTTGCTGTGTTCAGAGAGTTGTTACTGCTTTAATTGTTTCCCAGCAATGCAGTTTTTAAAGTAATTTCCTATATCTCTGAAAAATTTTTTAGGGACTATTAGAAATAAGTGCTGATTATCACAGTGATCGTCACCAGAACATCAAAACCACCACGACCTCTTCATCTGCCTCCCAGCAACAGTGAATTATGTTGGGCTATCTTCTTAGAAAAGTTGCACCAGCATTTTATTAATATAAACAAAATTTATACTGAAAAGAACAGATAACACACACACACATAGAATGTGAATGAAAAAGCAAATTCCTTCAGACCAACAGCTCACAGCTGCTCTGCAAAAAGAGCAGCTCTTCAAGTGCAAAGTTTCTAGAAATTTCAACAATACTCTTAATATTCACCCAGATGTATCCCTCCCCCACATCACAGTGACATAAACACTGTCCTCTACGTATTTCTAGGATTAGACTCCTTTCCTTTGCCTGACAGATCACTCATTCCCTTAAAACACTGATCAAAAACAGTGAAAGCCTTCTAGAGCTCCTGGTTGTTCTAGTCTCCAGTCATCACCTGGTTACACAAAGCCAGGCTCTGGCAAACAAACTTTACAGTTCTGCTGGATTACATGACCTGAGGTAAAAGATTTCCATAGAATTCCCATGCAGCTCTTATGATGGGAAAAATTTGTGTTTGTGTATGTGTGTAACGACACATCTGCAGGTACTGCAATATTAGCATCCTTGTGGCACACCCAGAAACACGAGGTCACAAACACTGTGTTGTGCTGAAACCCACGAGCAGAGGCAAGGTCTGGTGTGCTTGCCCTGTGCCAGGGGCACAGGCAGCACCTACCTCTGTTTTGACCCTGCTGTCCCAAAGCACAGGTGCTGCAGGAGCACAGCACATACCTCTGTTTTGACCCTGTTGTCCCCGAAGCACAGGTGCTGCAGGTAGGCGGCGGCGTTGGCCTGCACCGACGGGAACTGGTGCTGCAGCATGTGGATCACCTCCGGCAGCTCCGGATCCCGCCACGCAAACTCCCTGCAAGGAGAGCACAGTGCAGAGAAGGCATTACTCCCAAACACAGGGTGTTTACTAAGTGCAAGAACATCTTGTCAACAATTCCAGTTTTGTTCTGGAGTACCAGGGCGAGGAGGAAAACCAGACACATTGGGATAACGAGTCACATCACCTTTTAGTCTTCTAACTGGACAGGGACACTATATCCGTGGAGCTTCACTTGGCTTGTGGACCACACAAATACAAATATACACTAAAGTTACACCAACTCAAATGTTCAACCTACATAAATATCCCAAAAATTAACTATATAATGCAACTGATACCCCCTCAGCAGTGCTGCTCAGGGCCATCTCTTCCACAACATTTTTCTGTCGGTGCTCAGTGTTCTTCCTAAGCTGAAGCCAATTAAAATCTGCACACCCTGAAGTGTCATAGGCAGGATCAGGTGCAAGAAGTTTGTTTGATCTGAGTTATTCAGGGACTGTAAATTTAAAATTATTAAAATAAAATACCCTTCATTAAACCACCATGATTTTGTGCAGACCAATCCTAGAATAGTCATGAAACACACCCATGTCCAATTCACAGATATAGAAATATAGTCATTAACAGTTGCTGGGCAATCTGCCTTCTGTAAAGGAGGACTGGGGGGTGATGAAGTAGTATCTCAAGTTTTTCCATGCTCAAAAATCCAAGTGAAAAAAAAAAAAAAGAGCCAAATATGTTCCAAGAACAGTACCTGGGGAGTTGTTCCAAGGCTAATGTTGGCCTGGCCAGTGAAGTCTTCCCAGGACTCACCCAAAGAGGAAGCTCAGTTCTGTGCCCACTTTGAAGTGCTCAACAACTCCGAGGTTTATTTCTCCATACTAATGATAGGAAAACCTTAGGGAAAACTGCCTTTCTAGTAAAACTAGTAGCTTTCCCTCTCATTCCAGAGTGGTGCTTCCCAACAGCCCACTCTGGGGCTGTGCAACCCTCTCCTCTGGCCCCTGGCACAGCACCATATGCACATAGGAAACTGGAACAGAGTAAATGGAAGCTATTCCACTGGGAGATTACAAGCTAAGAAGGTGCATCAGCAGTGACAACTGAGTCAGAATTTCTTTAAAGTTCCTTGCTATGAATGTGAAGCACCCCTGTTATAAGTAACTCTTCCTGCCACATGCCAGAGCAGTCAGCCAGCAAGTTTTTACTTAGAGCTAGGATTATCCTATTAACATCATTTGGATGAATGTACCACTCAGTTGAATGAAATTAATCCAGTCTCTCAATATCTATTAAAATAATTTAATATATGAATTTCCACCAGTAAATAGAATAACAAAATCCATTAAAGCAGTGCTTTTATTGTCAAGATGGCAGGACAGGCCCAGGCTGGAGGAAGTGCCCAGTGCTACAACACGCTGTAGGCAGGACCGGGATTCAGTGTGAGGCTCCCTCTCACCATCTCTGCTCCAGGTTTCCCTGGTGCCCAGGGTGCCCCTAGGACAGCCCCCAAGGCATAGCTGAGCCCAGCTCCTGCAGGAGCAGCTGCCCCACTTCCTGCTCCCTCTGAGCCAGCAGGATGTGCAATGTGCTTCCACAGCCAAGGATTGCCTGGAAGCTGGCTCAGTGACCAGCAATCTGAGGAGGGACCAGAATTCCTACCAATCCCAAACCCACACTGAACATACACAGTTCCTCCAAGCTGTGCATGGCAAAGCCTGGGCTTTGACACCCCCAGGTTCAAATACAAGGTTTCAGTGCAGTGTCTATAGTCAATGGCAATGACAACGTTTCCTTTGTCAGTGGCCCACACTGTGCACAGACATTTCCAACAACAAAGCAGTAATCATTTAAAAAATACATGTGTTCACTTTCAAAATGCCACATTTATAAATGATTTCTAAACTTACTTCGTTTTGAAATTTAAGCAGGTTGCTCATGAAAAATTCATTCAAATAAATTAGGTCTGTACTTTTGAATTTTCAAGCCCCAATTCTCATTCATATAATGAGAAAACTCACCACAGTATTACAGGTTACTCTGTAGACTTACTAAAAAATATGTGGAATAATCCAGTCAAATATCATTAAATTTGTTACTATTTCATGTAATAACTTCTCCATGAAAATAAGCATGGAAGAAATATGTAATAAAATGCATAAGAGCTGCTCTTTCTGACTGCAAGGGGCAGCCCGTGTTTGTTATTCTGGCTATAAAGATCTGAGTTGCTAAACGAGTGGTGATGGACTAAGCCATGGAGAACTGCAGCGAGGGGTGCCACGCGTGCAGTGAGACTTGCCTGGGGTCCTTGTGGATGCTGTCGATGGAGGGGGAGCGCGTGGTGCCGCCGTCGGGCGCGGGCAGGGCGCGGCCGTAGCCGGGCTCGGGCAGCCGGAACGGCACCGCCCGCAGCGGCTCCGCGAACGCCGCGGGCAGCCCGTAGTTGTTTCTTTGGTATGTGAGGGTGCTGCGCTGGCTGGAGGAGCGCTGCAGGTTGCCCACGCCTAGGACAGAACAGTGTCAAAACCAAGCAGGTAACAAAGCTGTGCTGAACAGAAGGGGCCACACCTAGTTACCAGTGCAAGCAATAAAACATCGGCCTTGAAAACGTGCACAGTTCCACACGGGAAGCTGCCGTCAGATTTCAGGGAGCAATTCCTCAGCGTCCCAGGGAAGGTGGAGAGGTTAGTTACAGAATGAGAAGTTTGGTGGGATCAGGCTTGTGCCTCAGTTTGCCTCAACAAGTATTTAAAGTGCCAACAAGCAGAAATCGGGGTGAAAAGTGTTTTCAAAGTTTATAACATCAATTCACCAACTACATCAAAAAGGAAAAGTAAACAAAAATTTACATTGTTTATTGTTTATGCTATATAATAATATAATAGATACTTTGCTTTTCCCAACTACACATACGTTTTCCCTAACAAAAGGTAACAAGAGGATGAAGATGAAGCCAGGCAGTTCAGGAACAGGAACACGCATCTCCCTGACTGAACAGAGCTGTTGTTGTGGCTTTTGTTCTTCCAAGGTAAGTGGTATTAAGTAGACAAGGAAAAAAAGAATTCCGATTTCTAGTTATATTTCCTCATTGGCACATTCTGACAAACTCCATTTACTATAGGTTGTAGAAAGCAGGAGAACTGCAAAAACTGGTGCCTCATTCAGCACTTCATTCTCTTGGTATTAGCAAGCATTAAAAAGCCATTTTCAAGTGTGTGAAAACATGACATAAATTGGCCAGTTCTCTGTAGTTTTTTCTGGAGTTACTTAACTAATTCACTCTAATATTTTGAGAGTTTTTTGAAATCACTATACAAATTATTAGTCAACCTTAAAGAACAAACTGCACTGCAACATACATTACATTTCTCCCTGCAGAAAATAAATCCTAGTACTAAACTAATGCCCGTGCTCTTCATAATACAAGAGTAGCAATTCTGTGAGGTACTAGAGGAATATCTCAGTTTCCACAGACAATCCTCAGCTGCAGCATTTACCATTATCCTTTGCTGAGAAGTTGGGTAGAACAGTATTTTTACTGTGAAAGATGCGGTAGGTAATTTTAGTGGCAAGCTCTCATTTCACTGTATTGATGAATAAAAAACCGATGCACCAACTCAATTCATAAGAGAGTGATGCACAGGGAATGCAAGAGGAAGCAATCAATCCCGTGTGTCATGAAATACGCTTATCTCAGATGTACCTGAGCGTGCGATATCAAACAGAACACACCCTGACCCCGGGCTGGCACTGACAGATCGCCCCAGGCATTCCCCGCAAACATCGCCAAAGCCTTTTAATTCCCGCTGGTTATTTTAAGTCCTTCAAACCTGGCTTTATCTCCATTAATTGATCCCCTCTAGTTCTTCCTTTGCACTGGCATTACCTATCTGAGCCCTGCTCTCCTCTATCCCCGTGTGCCGGGACGCGGGGCTCGGGCAGAGCCCGTGGCCCTCACCCACCGGAGCCGGTGCGGAACAGGGCGGCCTGGGAGCCGTGGTGCAGCTCGACGGTGCCGTGGTTGGGGCTGCGGAACACGGGGCTGTAGAACGTCCTGCCCTCGTAGATGGGGGTGATGTGCATGTCCGGGGACACCGCCGGGCGCAGCTCCTGCCCCAGCTGGCTGTGCTGGCTCGCGTACGAGCTCCTCAGGCCTGCAACCAAGCACAGGGAAACATCGGCATGGCCCCTCTCCAACCCAAAAGAATCCAGCTGGCAGGACTGAATCTTTCTTCCTTCACCAAGAAAAGCTGTTGGTTATATCTACAGTCACAAAGATTTATTCATTACTTTTTTTGCCATTATTAAATGACCCATACTGAAAGACTCACTGACAAAGCAGCATTTCTTTGACAAAAAGACACTGACAACTTGAAGTTTTCCAACTCATTTTTTTTGGTAGCATTTACAGTTGAAAGTCTAAACCATTTTACATGATTTGGAATAAAAGTTGAGTCAGCACGTGCAGCGCGCAGGTTCAGCAATGACAGGGTAAGTGTGGACCTGACAGAAATCCCATTGTGACAGAGGGCACAGGGCACAGCCTCGAGGGGGTTGTAATCCTGAAAGTGAAACAGTCCATAGCAGTAAGAGCAAACATCTGCTCAGTAGTGGCGGCAGAGATGTAAGCACATGGAGAAAAGTCTTTATAAAGGTTTAAATAGCCTGTGATGTGAGTATATACACACAGCTATGCTGCAGCTGGGTTAGATTTTTGTTTTCACCTTGCTATATATTAGTATTTCCTGCAATGTATACATACAAATGTATACAGCTTTGTCCGTGTTGGCATTACCACTGCAGGCACTAAAGCTCTGGCAGCTATCAAAGTAACAGAACATGCAAAGTGAACTTTGCAAGGGTGACAAAATGACGGAGATTACAGAACAACTTCAAAAGTACAATGGAGCAGTGATGGATAACCAAATGTATCCTGCATTGGAGTGCTTCCCCCCCAAATCACACACCTGCTCTGCCACAGTGTCTGCAAGGGAACCTTTGGGCCATCACTAAGAAAACACATCTACAGGTGATGAGAACAGGCAAAGGGGACAGCTGGGCCCACAGCTCCAGGTGACAGTGCCATCTCCTGGGAAGACACTCACCTCTAACTGTTCTCCCAGAACATGCACCCCATGGAAATGGAGACTGCAAGCACAGAAGGAAGAGAGGAGCTGATCACATATCCATCCTCTCCTCCTGCTTACACAGCAGGGAAGAGCTCTGGGTTATACTGAAGGCTGCCACAGCACTAACCTCTCCCACTTCCAAACTTCCTCTCAGAAAACTGATCATCTACAAATTTGAGTTTCAGATTTCGGGTGTTATATTGAACTGCTCCCTCTAAAGGAATGTGAAAACTAATTTATACTAGACAATGTAGGAGTTTTTTAATAATACTAAGGGATTCTTACTCAGTTTGTAACACAAAGCACAGGGAAGTTAGGGTATTTCAAGTTTTCTGCAAAGATTACAGTTCAGGTGGCTATAAAAGAAGATGCTCTCTCAGCTTGACTACCATGTTGCTAATTACTTCTTTCATTCTGAAAACACTACATTTAAAGTGTCTGTTTCTGAATTACTGATTCATTATCCCGATAACTATTTTTCTAAAGATCTATCAGTTCACCTGTTTAGACAAGGTGATATTCCCAAGTAGTGGTATTTGTAAAGTACCTTGTTAATATTTTGAAAGTGCAAGATTGCTGTTACACCAGAAATGATGCAGTCCTAGCCTGCACACATTTACACCACTGAACAGCCTTTCCCATCAAACTCATTCCCACCCTCTTATCAAACTGGCAGATTATTATGCCTTGCAAACAGAGGTGAGGGACAAGATACAACTTTTGCTGAGGAATGAGAGCATTTTGGAGTTTCCTGCAGTGTGACAGTTTAAAAGAAAAAACAGACATTGCCATTCGTTCAAAAGGGCACATGATTGGAAAATCACCTTGTCTGTGCTCATTCAGATGAGGGTCAGAACCAAACCAGTAACACACACACACACAACTTAAAATGCAGAGTAATTGCATCTTTATAAGAATTGCCTCTCAGATTAATAGATTCTACCTTTTAGGGCTTTATTTTAAGCTATTATTAAAATGGTTATCCTATATTTAACTTGAAGTATGAGATAGTCAAGAAATATTAGTGGAAAATAAGACTAATATTCAGCAGTACTAAGTTACATATTTTAAGAACTAGACATAACACTTGTTCTAGGTTAGTATCTCTTACTTTATGTACAGCCTGCACACACATTTAAATGTACTTTATCTTTGAAAATGCTGACATGCCTCTGGAAGACTGACAATTTCACTCAGCAACTTAAATAATGGGATTTAATTCAATGCCTGGCCAGCAATTAGTAATCATAGAGAAAGCCAGTATTCAGGGGGAACTTGTGATTGACACAGTGTCTGACAGCAGTATTACAACCCATTTGACACATCCACTGCAGTTACGTCCCAGCGCTACGTTTCACCCACCACACCCAGGTTTTGTACAGCTGTGATTTGTGCCGAGTTTTACCCGTGCCTGTACCTGTTACTCACCTGTGAGGCTGTCGGGCCGCGGGGGGACCATCCTCTCATAGATTTCATACTGCTGTCCGTACTGCTCGACGTCATGGATCGTCCTCTGCAGCGTCGTTCCCAAGTGCTGCGGAACCGCCGTCATGCCGGAGCGCTTCGGGGAGGAGGATCCCAGCTGAGTTTGGGACGGAGAACCCACTCTGGTTTGCACGTCGGCGAGGGCCAGAGGAGAGCCCACTCTGCCCACGGTCTGGTACTGGGAGGCGCCGCCGTTGGGGTTTGCCTGGCGGGCCGTGAGCGAGCCGACGCGCCGCACGGCCGAGGGGGACGCGGGCCTGTGCGCGGCGTACGGGGACGCTGCCCGCTGCACGGGCAGGGTGGTGGAGGAGTACCCGTGGGAAGCCAGGGATCTCTGCTCGGCCACGCCGGGAGAACCGTACCCGCTCCCCAGGGACGTCCGCAGCGACCCCCGCGACGGGGACACGCCGGTGCTGACCACGTAGGAGGGAGACTGTGCCCTGGATGGGACCGAGCTGACCCGCCTCATGACTCGGTTGGTAGCAGTATTTACTGAAGGCTGTTTGAAAACAAGAACATTTATGAGTTTCATAAAATCCCATTGTGTTCTCCTGTAAAACAGACAAGTCAGCAAGAAATGCACACAATTTAGTGGTATATACAGGCAGCGGGAGAGTAGCTTTAACCCTAAACAACATCCCTTCAAGGTTTCCTGTAACAACTTTTCTAACCACTGTTTCACAGTATATAGAATAGCAATTTAACATTAAAAACCTATCTGTTCTTCATTCTCATTTGGCTTCTTATCTTACTGTGCACCTACGCTTTCCTTCCTCACAACTCGACCGCTTTGGAAACCCATGAGCAGTAATGTGGAGTTCTGATATAAGCTTATAAAGTTCTGACAACTACTGTCTTACTATCACTCCATTTACTGAAAAAGGAGGGAAAAAGCCAGAAACATCAGAAGGTACAGGAACGCAAGCACCACCTTCCTTTAAGCACTAAGTGTACGTACAGACAATTCCAGGAGGTTTTCTGCACTCTCACAATGAATTCTGGGTCAGTGGTACCTTTTGATACCCTGTCAGCAGTGTGTACTCTGCAGTCAGGAGTCCTCACAAGTGTTACCTCATTTCAGCTCCCGTGAACGACCCAAATCACACGTGTGCTGATCCCAGCAAACAAGCCTGTCTGCCACAAGCCATTTTGGCTTTTTAACCCGTGAAAGCGTTAAACAAAACTGTCATTTCACATCATTAACTCCAGCCCACCCAAAGGGAGGCCCAGCTATGAGCTGCTGTCTCTGCACCCCACTGGAGCCCGTGCACAGCCAGAGGAGCAGTGACTGGTCAGGGTACCTGGACTGACGTCTGCCCTTCGGCGCGGGAGCTCCTCACCACATGGTTGTTGGTGGGTCCAACGAGGGAATGCTGCTGTCTGAGCTCTGACTTGCTCAAGTTTTGGCTGTTATGGAAACTGCTTATTTCCTGGTAACCACTGTCAGAATAAGAATTCATTTGTGTTGAACTCCTTGAGTTACCTACAGACCCTGTAGATATGAAGCCAGCATAAGAATAAAAGCATTGATAACTTCACAAAGTCCTATATAAATTCGTTATTTGTTGCATTCATAACTATTACATTTTTATACCATCACTACAGAAATGTATTCCAATATTTAAAATGCACACAACAGACCCTCACTTTCATGGAGAGATGTCTGCTCTGGTGAGTAGAGGGTGCCTTGCTCTGCTTCTGTTCTAATGTCATAAGCATTGGTGTGGACACCCTCTGACACCTGGGGTTTGCTTACACCGGTGGGCGGAGGATCTGAAAGAACAAATTAATTAGATAAATCCAATGTTTCATATGCAAGTTTCCTGCAAACTCAATCACCATAATTTTCTCACACACACTAACAAAGGACTTACTCCCAACAGAAACAGTTTACTGGCAGACAAGTGTCATCTCCCAGACTCAATAAAAAGAATGTTAATATGAATATCTGAGAATGTGGTTTCCTTCAAGTTTTGATGTAGTTCTAGAATTCTAATTTTTCAAATATATGTTCCAACCCATTTTAATGATAAATGAATTGATTACCTAGTATGTCTACTCTGTTGAGTAGAAACACTGTGCAACTGTGCTGCAGTGCCCAGAGGACAGCTACCCTTGTCTTAAGGGCCTGTAATCAACATCTCCAGATGCAAAAGGCTGAGTTCAATTTTTATCCCTGTTTGTGTACTATCAACAGCAGTTGCTGATTTTATATACTTTTTACTTCATATACTACTATGTAAATATTTGCTTCTCAGCAAGTTGAGCTAACTTCAGTTCTAAGAATGTCAGCTGAACTGTACAGACAAAGGACAGTGCCATAAGGAAAAACAAAGGAGACACAGCAATGCTCTTATGAAGAAAGGAAAAAGTTAAACAGAGTATAGGGGAAAAAAAGGACAAAGATGACGACACTGAATCAACATTATTTTGACAGAAATATTAAGCATTCAATTGCCATCATGTTACACAGGCAGCAGAATCACAGAATCATTGGAGCTGGAAAAGCCCTCTGAGCCCATCGAGTCCAACCCCTCCCCAGCACTGCCAAGGCCACCCCTAACCCATGTCCCCAGGGGCTCCATCCACACAGGTTAAATCCCTCCAGGGATGGGGACTCCAGCACTGCCCTGGGCAGCTGTGCCAGGGCTGGACAGCCCTTTCCAGGAGGGAATTTTCCCAATATCCAATCTGAACCTCCCTGAGGAAGTGGAATAGGCAATGGAGGTTATGTTTAAAGGTAACACCAGAAATGTAAATTCTCGCTGCAGAAATTCCTGAAGGAGCCCAGAGTGAACCCAAAGGAAACACGCTGAGGAGCAGCAGCCCAGTGCCAAGGGCTGCTCGGTGCCAGGAGCTGTGGGCTCTGGGCAGCAATTCCTGCTGCACAGAAATCCTCTGGGTTTTACAGTAGCTGGACACAAAGTGCTGGTGTCTCACTATCTGCACAAGGAGCCATAACGTACCATACATTCTAAAAAGTTATTCAGTAATTGCTACTATGAGGAATGTTTGAACACTATTTGAATTTAAAAAATATATTTAAAAAAAATAAATCAATCTTAGAAATTCTTAGGCAGTCAGCACAGTTATTTATCAGTAGTATCATTCTTAGGTCAAAACCAGCTTATAAAATACTCTTACTACAATAACAGTATTACAACCAAATTTAATTAAGATTTAATAAGATGTGTTACTACACTTCCCTTAGTTCAACCATCAGTATGCCTAGAAACAATCCAGAGAACCAACACTACAGAACTCTCTTCACAGCCTGTTACACCAGCTCAACACCAGAGGGTAACAGCCACCAGTGGGTATTTCGTGTTCTTCGGAACAAAACACTTGGGGGACTCAGACATTTACATTAGAATTACATCCAACTTCAATACTTTAATCTTCAATCTTTTTTGTTTCACTAATACAAGGCCCTGTTATTTCAGTTCCTGGATATCATATGATACTAAATCAATGTCAGACTGACAAATAATCAGTTTGGGGAGAGATATCCAGGAAGAATAAGGTCCAATTGTGCCACGCAGTGCAGATGTTCCTCAGACAGAGCTCGGAGCCCAACCCTGCTTCCATCACACATTGGCCACCAGGCAAATGCTTTCACAGGGCTAAAAAATAAAGATTGTTTAGACTGTCTAACAAAGCCAGAATGCACAATAAAATAAATTGTTGTCTTTCTATTTCTCTCCACTACCAGAAATCATGAGGAGTGCCCTGAATAAAATAATAGCCTTTTTATAAATGGCTGCTGATCTAATATTCTATTTATAAGCATCTGCAAAACAACATCATTTTACATTTCTGTGAAAATTCTGTATAATTTTACTGATGCAGAAAGCAATCACAGCTACAGTCACATCTTATCATCTGCTGGTGCTTTTGACATAAACCACTATCTACAGTCAGAAAAAAGGTGACTTAAGGCAGTGTTTTCATCCATCTTTAACTCCAGTATTTTCAGATTGCAGTTGGTAAGGTAGCATCTAACAACACTTCTACAAAACAAAGCTCCACAGTGAACTGGGGAATAAAACCTACCATCATGCCAGAATCACAACGTAAATGTTAACAGGAAATGAAATGTGGAGCAAGAAATTCTAAGCAAGAAATAGGTTTTTTTCCAACATGCAATTACTGCAGAGAAGGCTACTTTGGGTACAGAGATGTGAGAAATACACATCTAGGTTTGCATTAACACATACAGCATTGAAATAGAAATAGGATGTTTTGCCATATGTCAAGTGACTGCTTAGCAGGGATGTGCAGGAGGAGATTTCTAAAGAAAAGACACACACAAATGCGAGGGGAGAATTAAAGGATAAAATAAAACCATGAGCAGAAAGAAAGAAAGAAAGAATTAAACTAATAGAAAGACAAGGAGACAAACAACAGACAAAGAATAAGTTACAGGAAAATCAGAGGAGGAAACAAAGCAATGGAATGCAATTGGCTGAGATAAATCAGTAGAACAACACCAGAGAGCTGTCAGAAGGAATCTGTACCAGTTGTGAACTGTCACTGGGACACTGCAGAACCAGGGGAAACAATGTGATTAAAAAAACCCCAAAAAATAGAATCCACAAAAACAATGTTCACATTGAAAGAATAAGTAAAACCAATTTCTCAATTACTAGACAAAAGAAATTTGACTTCTGTTTAAAGCCAGTGCTGAAAGAATACCTGAAAATCACCACCATGATTAGCAAAAGTTAAATGCCAGGACAAATAGGCTGTTGAAAATATTAGCTTTAAAGGAAAGGAAAAAAGCTAATGTGTGTCTCACCTCAGCTGGGGCAACAGAAACCATGGAAATACAACTATGCAGAAGTTTAAGAGCTTAGTCTCTAAATAAAACCAAACCCAGGAAGGGGATATTTACCTAAATTACCCCAATGATGGTGATTATGAACGTGCTAGGCTGAACAAGCACTGGCAGGCAGTGGCCCCGTGCAGCAGCTGTGAGCACGGACAGCACCCTGTGCAGAGGGACAAACGCTCTGCAGGGGTTGGCAGGGTTGGTGCAGCTCTCAGCAGGCTCCCTGCAGTGCCAGCTGCAGCTGGATTGCATGGGGCCACTGGGGAAGCCTGACAAGAGGACATGGTCCAGTTGGAGGGACACCATCCGAGTGTGTCCCGCAGGGCTCCTGCACGTGCCCCCGTCACTGCAGAGCCCACTGTGCTCCCAGAGTGACTCTGCAAGGTCCCATGTCATCGCTGTGGCACACAGCCTGACCAGCACCATGCTCTGATCTGCCAGGGGCAGCAGGGATTACTCCAACAGACACGAGAATGGCATTCTGAAGATATAGTCCTACCCACTCCCCCAATATACTCAGGAGCAGACGTAGCAGTACCACAAGAAAAGTGCTTCTTTTGGAAAGAAAGTTCATGCTATCCTGAGATACAAAAATAGAAAAAGCACTCGCAGAAAAACCTTCACTTATTAGACACTTTCTCAGTTAAGTAAAAACATCTGTTTTCAAGCTTAAAACATGTAGTATTTTTCACGATCCTTACCTGGAGGGAGAAGACTCACAAGTAATTTTTAGTTCATTGCAAAGGAGACCCAGTACATGACAAACCTTGTGTTACAGGCAGAGCTCACACAGAAACATAAGGGCACAAAAAGCTGCAATAAAAGTACCTGCAACTATCTCTGAGCTCAAGCACCTTTTAGGTAACAGAGGAACACACAAGTGTCTCACGTGTGACAAAGAATATGTTAATGTCACACTTTAGAAAAGATACTTGGAAAAGACATGTAGCACTGTGGCTAAACATTCCGTTCATGTCAAAATGAATGCCAAGCAATGAATGCCAAGAAAATAAAGCTTTTTGGGCTTAAGGCTTAAAGCAAATTGTACACATAAAGATAATACCTGAGGATCTCCAAGGAAATGACTTCTCAGTAGAGCTGCAGAAAGAAAAAAAATATTACAAAAATGAACCATGTGGCTAGTTTGGATTTCATTTTATTTTGTTTTTAACCAAAGCACAGGAAACTGCACAAAGAACCCCAGCAGATAAAGTTTCAATAGCCCAGGTAAATAACATTCTGCAGTGCTTTACACCTGACAACTGAAGCACTGGTTATTGCATTTAATTTTGTGTTAGGCAGTGGGAGTTATTCACCGTAACTTACTGGATATCGCAGCACCAAGCAGCATGACCTGTGTGCCCCAGGACAGGTGAGAGTATGATTTATGACACTCAGTTCTGTCCCAGGTTCCATCAGAACACAGCCCAGCCAGCGTGTGCCATCACCCCCAGCCCCGGGCACAGCCAGGGTGTGCTGCCAGCACCGAGCACAGCCTCGGACAGGAGCACTCCCTGCCCAGGGCAGGGCCAGCCAAGGAGCTTTGGGAACCACCACTCCACAGCATTTGGCTGCTACATGGAAAGCAGCTTAAGAATTGGGGGTCTGTTCCTGTTCATTATTTTCACTGTTATTTCAGTTTCCAATTTTCCAGAGATTTCTGATCCTTTGTATGGGACAAGGCAAAGCACCTGAGTCACAGCTACACCTCTGAGAGTGAGGAGGTGACAGACCTCACACTGTCCAGGTTAACGAGACACCTTCACAAACAACTATTGCACAGACCAAGCAAGTTTGATATCAGCATAAACCTCAACTTCTCCTGCATTTTTCCAGTAATGTTTTATATCAAACTATCTTCCCCATTTTGTCCTTCCACCCAGCCATGTGCTTTCCTGTGCCCACAGTAGTACTGCTGCATAACCACCTTTGCAGACAAATGTAGAATTCATCCATGTGTTATTGGCATTAGATACTCTACATATTTTTATGGGAAAATGTATTTCCTCACTCTAATATAAACTACCAAACTTTGACTATTACATCATTTTTGCAATGATTTTAAGTTGCTATTTTCCAAAGTAAAGCTATTTAAAGGAAAAACAGGCAAGTCCATCAGATTATATTATGTCTAAATATCAGCATGAGACTGCAATTTTGCGTAAGACTATATCTTTCTAAATGATTTTTATTTCACTTCTTTCTACCACAGCCATCAATTACAAAAAACTTCAGCACAGCAGCACGAACAGCTGTTCATCCTTATTCTCTAAAATGAAACCAATCATTTAGGAGCCTTAGTCCCTGATGTGATCCCTCTGTGGTGCTGGGACACACCCTGATGCCAGAGCACCAAGTTGGAACATGGACCCAGCTACGTCCCGGATCGGGGGGAGCAAAAAGTGCAACTGCACGTCATCCTGGGGGATTGACCAGCTCACCCTCACCACCAGCAGCTACCTTCCCCCAAACTCACCTGCTGTGCCCAAGGGAGCTCTGCCACTCCACTCGAGAGCGCAGGCAGGTGGATTAGTTTAAACTACCTTTAGTGGTACAGTTTAAATTGGGATTTAAACAAGCCCAGATTTTGCATGACCAAGCCTGCTAAGGCGTTTCAGGAAGAAGGTCACAGCCTCCAGTTAACAGGAGGGAATAAACGGAGCACATGGAGCTTTCTGAAGCTATTACAACTGTCCCTGCAGGAGATCAGGCCGAGTGACCGTGGCACACAAGGCAGATGGCTCTGAGAAAGGCAGGAGCACCCACGGACACCTGAACTCTGCAGCAGAGGAGCTGTGCTACCATCACCTGGCTGCTCCACCGGTTCCAAGGCCACCAAACCTCAATTTCTGCACAGCCTTGGCCTAAAGTTCATCCAGTTTAAATAAAAAGCTAAAACTACTTCTCATTTCTAGTACACTGTTATTGAATCTAACCAGTGCAGTAACTCGAGAATACTTCTCTAGTGTAATTTGGGGACTGTAGCTACACACTAATGGAAATTCTGTGCAACTTTGCTGGCTTTTTTGCTTGCAAACTGAACTTTGTGACTGTTTTAATGAAATCTTTAAAAATATTTCTACTGTTGCAAAATCATAAGGAAATTTGTACCCAAACTGGTATTAGATTAAAAAGAATTTGTATAAAATGAAATTAATTTTTGTTATTGAAAGCTGAGTTCTGAATGTCAGTTAATCTACACAAATTCATTACATTACAGTATATTCCTTACTCCTCACTGAGCAGACTTGCATACAACTGGTCATTAATCAATTACTGTTGTCTTACTCATTGATACTCTGGATCGAAGAAACACAAAGCCCATTTGACAGTCTGTGACCCCTGGCCCTAGAATTTTCATGCTACCTGAACACAGAGTTTTACACTCTTTCACCCTTGCTCTGTTCCTCAGGCTTTCTGGAAACTCAGTTCCTTGCCCTGAGCCCACATGGCTCCGTGGTGCTGTGAAGGGAACACTGGCTGAGCACACCCAACTACTTCACTGTCACACACAGGACCGTAACCCCTGAGCTCAGCCCTGCCCAGCACACCTGGCTACTGGCACTTCCTTCACAGGTACAGGAGGCAGGAATGATAAAGGCTGCTCTGACCACAGGTCACACGCAGAAAGCTGCTTCATCAACACTTCAATTAGTCAAACATTTAACTTGGCTCTTATTAAAGGATTCTGGAACAAGTCCACCATACATCACCTACTGACATCATCACCTGCTTTTGTCACCTTGCAGGTGAAATGTTTGGAAGTTACCAAGTCCTCCAGCTTTGAGCAGTAAGTCCAGTGCACTTCATTCCACTAAAAGCCAGCGTGGTCACACACTGCACTCCCCATGCTGAGCTGCTGTGCCTTCCCTTCCTGACAATAACATGTGAGATATCCACAGAGAGGCCACATGTGTGGGGGACTGCACTTCGGAAAATGCTTAATTTGAGTCCACTATTATCCTTGAAAAAGAATTAGGTTAGTAGAGTAGACGTGCAGAAATTATATTTTCTTTTCAGAACAGTTTGGTGTGATATACAGTTTTCAGTTAGAGAAGACAGAGATAAATATTATGACAGAAACATGAATATTTGGTAACTGGAGATGGAGCATGCATATAAACTCTGCTGAAATCAATCTATGTCTTTTTTTTTTGACCCCTTAAATTTTTTTCCTCATTCATATTTCCTAAGTGTCTGGATTGTTTTCTGCTTGCTTGTTTTGAGGTTTTGTTTCAGTTGTGCTTTTGTTTCAGTTGTGCTTTTGGTTGGTTTTTTGTGGTTTTGTCCCATTCTTAATTTCACACCTTTTCTTTGCCATATCGCAGGTTTAGTACAAAGCTGTTTTAGACACAGAATTGAACCAGCTACCAAGGTGGAACAGATAATAATCTGATAAACGGAAAGGGTTTTGTAGGAAGTCATTTATAGACAAAACCCACTAAAGATCTCCAGCACTATTTTACATTTTCACATGGCAGCTCTCAAACAAACTCTTTCCAGCTCTGGATTTCCAGGTTGGAGCAGGGGCCTCCATCCCTCTCACTGGCATGGCTGTGCCACCCTGCAAAGGCAGAAGTGGCTGGTGGAGGTCACGGCCAGGACCGGGCCAGCACCTGTGCACAGGACAGGAAGGCTTCAGGAACTGACATCTAGGGAAATTCTGATTTCAGATTGCTGATTTTATTAAGCACTGTGCTATTTTTCAAAAATTATGTAAACACAACTATGATTCCCCAGTTCCTAGCCTGGACAGTTCAATTCCCAGTGCATCTTTCACAGGTATTACATAACATGAAACAGTTTAAGCCTATTATATTTGCAAGTACTCCATCAGGTGAACAGTAATTCTTTTTAAACAGCACCACTTGAGAGAAAAGCAGTGATTTCCACTGCCTACCTTCACTGGTTGGCTATACTGCTGTTGTCATCAAAAAAAGGCAACAGCTGAAAAAAATTTAGTATTATTTATTAAATATTTATAAAATGGTGAAAAGCTGTAAAAAGCTAAAAATATAATTCTGTTTAAAATGTATGTACTTCACACATTTCTGTAGCATTTCAGCTCACTGCTTGGCTATGCTTCCATCGTTGGAATACATCTGTGCTGTGAGGCACCGGCAGGAATGGGCTGTTCCCAGGGATCCGGGCTCGCTGCTCCCCCAGAGCTGCCAGCCAGTGCCCAAGTGCCCGTTCAGGCTGAATGTATTGTCTTACTTGTCCTTTATCTTCCATTTTCAATATCTACATCAACTACACATTTACAACTATATGCAGTACGAAGGCTCAAAGCTTTGTGTAACTGAATTCTTGGTATAGGGGCATGTCTCAAATCAAATGCCATTTACTCAACTCTATAAACTTGTAATACACATTACAAGCAATGTGCAACCAGGAGAATCAGTGCAATGAGATTTCATATTTTTGCTTTTCTTATTGATAGCAGTGAGCAGACATTTTCACAAATATTTGAACTAAATGAGGCAATTTTCAGTCTTCAGCTTTCCTAATAGTTATCCTCTTGATTTCACCAATACACCTCATTCCTCTACCCATTCTGCCAGCCCCTGTACCAGGTACCACAGCCATGCCGTGCTCCCCACACAAATTAACCAGTGCTGCCACCAGGAGCAGGCGGGCCTGGGGCTTGCTGGCTGCCCCTGGCAAGCACTGTGCTCTGGGGCTGAAATCAGAAAGCTCAGTTCTGCAATACTGAAGTCTGGGATACTACACCCGGACGTGGTCGCTCATCCTGACGGATGTCACTTCCCACGGCAGGGACTGGTGCCTCCCTTAGCTAAGGGAAGGCCTGAGGGACTGGCAGTCAAGGGAAGGCCTGAGGGACCGGCACTCAGCCGTGCCAGGGCTCTGCACTGGAGCCCCTGCTGTGTGCAGGGCTGTGGGTGCCCGGGGGTCACTGCCCCTCCTGAGGAGGACAGGTAACGTGTGCCCCCGATCCGGCACATCCACCTGCTGCAGCCCACGGCTCGCTCGGCTCCAGCCTCGGGAGAGCCACAACTCAGCCAACACAGTCACTCTGCCTCTCCGGCCCTGCTCAGTGGGAGGTGGACATTCACAGGAAAAACAACAGCCCTGTTCTGTGGCCCAGGCTACTCCTGGGTGAGGCAATAAGTATTGACATACGCAGTGTTAAACCATCACTTTTCAACTTAGTACCAGAGCAACTAATCTGTAAGCTACAATTTTTTTTCATATTTGATCATCAGCAAATTGCATTAAAACCTTCAAATTCCTCAAGTCTTTTGGCATTCAAAAGCTTTGGTGGAATTTCAGAAAGGCTTACAGCCTGAGTAAATGAAACAAAAACATGGATTTGGGAACTATGACAAAATACTTCACAAGGTTCACTCATTTTTGATGCAGACATAAATAAAGACAGCACTTTTAACTTCCTGTGGAACAAGATAAAAGATAGTATGCCCCAAAAGCACTCCAACTCTGATTCTAAAGGTAGTTTTTTTTGAGTTTATAATTTGCCATGAAAGTTTGGTAACATGAATATAATGCAAACAATTTCAAATATACCCTTAAAAATGCTGAAGCATTTGACACATCATTGGAGCAAACTGAAACCAGTTTCTGTAAGAATTACCCCAGATGAGCTCACTGAGAGTGGTCAGGTCAGGACAAATGTGCCCCTGCCTGCTGTGAAATGCCCTGGCAGGAGGTGGGCACAGCTTGGGGTGTCCCACATGGCACTGCCCCTCAGGTGGGACAGAAGGCACAGCTTGGGTGAGAAAAACATGTGCCCATGAAATGCAGCACATGTGCACCTCACTGGCAGTTTGAGTGTCCATCACAGAGCACAGCACTGTGCTGAACTGCTCTGCAATATTGCCTGCTACTACAGAAACTGCACATTCTAGTCCAGTGGGAAACGCAGAGAAAATAAACCACCCTTGTGGCTACAAAATAGATTTGATCTTTCAAAACCCAGAGGACCTCAGGCAGGCACATCATTAATCAAAGTGACTGTCAGAAGCGCTAAAATTTCCTTTATCAGTTCCGGTGCTGCCCAAGGGGCTGCATTCCAAAGAGTCAGGTGTGCCAGTTACACACTTGCATTGAAGTGTGTGTGACAAGCTGCTGTTATCAGTGCAGGACTGTCCCACTGATAAGCAAGAGCCTTTTGGTTCCCCACACCACTCAGCCTTCCCGAGGAAAGGAACCAGCCAGCCGTGAGAGTCAGGCCAGTGTGTTCAGCACTGCGGGCTGAGCCCTGGTACCACGGCTGTCCCCCGGCCCCAGAGCCTGTGCCACACATCTGCCTGAGCCCCACGGCTGTCCCCCTGCATCACGGTGTGCTCCCACACAGCTGGCAGCCAGAACTGAACCCAGCAGAGCAGCCACAGCACAGAGGGAATGGCAGCTGCAAGAGTGCCTCTGTAGGGGAGGCTGAACAGCCCAGCAGCTTCTGACAGAAACCTGTGCGTGGTACAGCACAAAACAAAAGCGAGAGGAGGCAACTGAAACCTCACACTGACTCCCCACTCTGTTATCTCCAGTCTTGTCATGCACAGCACTGGTAAAGCTCTTTAATACTCACATGTGACATTAACCAGGTAATTTCAAGTTCTTAAGAAGTTTGAAATGTATGGGATGCCATGAAATATCTTAAGAGTACTGAGCACAGTACCCAGTTATAAAAATTAATTATGAGAAGAAATAATTTTAACATGCAAGTAACTTACAGGTACACAAGAATAAACTGTATTGGACTCCAGGGTTGCAGCTGATTGAGTGCCTCCTACTCCACCCATCACACTACAACTGCTGAGGATCCACAGACCAGGTCTCCTTCCCATCCTTCACAGCCCCCTCGGGACAGCAAATCAGCTGCTCCTCTGCCCTGCCTGCAGTTACTGTGCACTTGTAACAGGTGGGAACAGAGCAACAAGCCTGACCTACAGGGACCTGTGTTTGCTTTGCTTTGTCCACGTGTACAAAGCAACACTCATTTCTCACAACCAGAAGCACCAGAAGGAACCTTGCAGTGAGTTGGGAGTCACTCAGGTGCCCCCTGGGAGGTGACAGTCCCATCATTGGCAGCAGAGCCACACCAGGGCCAGGACAGCAGTGGGTAAATCAGAGAACTGCTCTGGCCACTGAGGTCAGCAAACCCTTCAGCTGGACTCTGACACGGAATGCTCCCAAACATTTTAACCACAATAAAGGAGATTAAAGCACTGGCTTTGAAACAAAGCACTGTTGATTTCCTCAGGGACAGAAAACTTGAACAAAGGATAAAAATAAAAAGTTGTATGACTCTTATGTTTTAGTTCTGCTGGCTTTTTTAGGGTTTGTAATTGTTTCATGGGGAGGGGCAGTTGTTTGGTTTTTGGTTTTTAATATAAGACTCTGCCAGGCAACTCTTTCATCTGGTCAGGAGAAACATCACCTTGTTCCCAAACCAAGTTGTCCCTGTTTCTGGGAGCAGGCTGTGAGCTGCCCATGACTCATCTCTCAACACAGCATTCCATTTCCAAGAGTTTTCTCCATGCCCTCTTCATGTTTATTTAATTTCTTGTCAGCCTTAGCAAAACATTTACATCACCCTCTTTGGGGAAATGCAGGTATCTTCTCATGGCTCTAAATTTTGCTGTTGTACTTGTGTTTGCTGTGAAACTGTTCTAAGAGATTGTTTTCCCTTAAATCTTTCAACAATTCTTCTAACTACACTGGAAGCAACTGTCTGTGAAGAAATGAAAGCTGTTCAAGTACAGATTAACTGGTTTTCCCCAGCTTCTCACACATCTCTTAAAAGGGATATCCCCCTTACAGAGTAAGTCAAAACATTAACCAACACCACACACGTGCCAGGACATGTTGCCCAGACCAAGCTTTAAGCCCATGTCCCTCAGCACAAAAGTAATGTAGCATCACATTCACACCTCAAGTAGTTTGATGTATAAAAACACCTCTGTTAGCTGGTACATTGGATTTTTAAAATCTATTTTTAAATAATTGCCTCCTGTTTCTTAAGTTTTTGTAGGAACAATTTTCCATTTAATTTGCAGAAATATTTATTATGACCACAGAGGGAAACATTTCAGAATGATACCCAGGTTTACTGCTGAAGGAATCCAGAAACAAACAGTACTTAAGGCAAGAAACACTAATGTTCAGAGCACACTCTAAATCCATGCCAGCAGGAGTTCTGCTGGAACCCAAACTGCAGGTACAAATGGTTCACAAGGACACGTTATCGAGGCTTTCTGATTCATCTGACATGCTTAAGATCAGTGAGTCCTCAAACACATTTAGACTTACAAAGACTGCTGAGGAATTAAAATAAATAAATAATCAGAATACTCGTTACAGCTGAAACACTAACAAAAGCTTTGCCATAGCTATGGTCATTGCACAGAAAATACATCAGGAATGTTTCACGCTATTTACATATGCCAGAAACACACTTATAGCAAGATGTTCCCTGAAAACACATGTAATGACTGACAGTTTCAAAAAAGCTGAATGAAACTGGATAGTTAATTTAGGACAAAAAATAAATAATTGGATTACTGCATTTAACTAGCATCATTACTTTGACACAAATATGTGTAAGTCTACTCTATTTCTCCTGGGCTGAATCTAAAAAGTAAAATTTAACATATTTAGAGAGAAATTAAAGCTTTACACCATACATTCTATTGAAAATGTAATCAATTATTAGAAGACCTCTTGAAACTGTCCCGTAACTCTTCACAACAAATCCACATTTTTTTAATACTTTGGACGTTAATGGAGGTGAATAGCTACCAAAGAAAATATATGAAGAGGACATAAGCACCACTAAAAAGCCTTTAACTTATGGGACAAATGAAAGTAAAGTCATCAGGACCTGTACCTTGTGCTGGCGACACTTGGTGACTCTGCTCCAAGCCTACATCTCTCTAGCTGATTAGCCACAATTTGCCTTTCCACTTCCAGTTCTCTGGTAAGTCTTTGAAATTGGAGCTCCTAAAATTTCAAAATAAAAAGAAAAGCATTCTTGATGTTAAAAAATGGGTGTAGATTAACTCTGAAACAATCACTGATTCATCACAATCATGTTTTTTTGTTTTGACTCTTCCTTAGGGGAATAAACTATAAAGTGGAAATTTAATGGTTCCTTAAATCAGTGATTCATGCAAATATTGATTTATCACCTGTTACAAAAAGAAAAACATGTTTAAGCATTTTTGGATTTTATTCCTCCTGCAATTAAAATTTTTGTGTCTCCTTATGTTCCCACAATCTAACAAAATCAGTGCCTGTAAAGTCAGTCTTCAATTGCATCTATAAACAAGGAAACTGGAAAATACCACATCCTAACCTTTACAATCACAAACCTTCAAATCCTAAACTATTCCACATTCTGACTTCTGTACTTGGAAACCTTAACATTTATCATTTCAAACTGGCTGAGGGTACAGATGAGCTATTTCACCTGAGTTCAGCTTTTGTCACATTTCTTGGTCAAAGGTACCAAACCTGAGCCTTTGCAACGGGCTTGTGGAATGTAACCTTGTGAGGGTGACACGGGATACCAGTGCTGCACAGGGTGGGTGTTACTGAAACCTGGAACCATTTCCTACAGCGCTCTGAAATGAGACTGTGCCACATCAAGGGATATTGGGGGTGTTCTCATCCACAGTTAGTGTTTATGAACCACAGAAAAGGCTTCTATTGAGCAATCACATTGTTTTTCAAACTGATATTGTAAACCCTCTGAAGTTTAGGTAAACTGTTCAACACTATATAAAAATAGATGAACACAAATATTTAATGATCTGATGAAGCAAGTCTTACATACAGGTGAAGTACAGCACAGAGCACTCCTCTGACTTGACAGCTCAGATTACTGACCAGGTTTTTCCCTGTGTGTAACTCATGTAATGGTACTGCACATGAGCTCTCCCCCTCGCACAGTGCCAGGGATCACAGCTCATGACAACTGTTCCCTCACACCTCACATCACACAGAACAGGGCTGAACCACCCCCCTCTCATGAATGGCTCTCCTTCCACTCCCTTTTCAGCAAGATGAAGGGTGGTTCAGCAGTGCTCCACGGCTCCCAGCACTCTGCAGGGACCTCTGCTCCCAGGTCCTGCCTTGAGGACTTCCACAGGAGACTCAGAGTAACAGAAGGGAACAGGTACTCTAACCCAAGATTTACCTTGCAGAAGTAGTACTGACAACACAAGGAGATCCCCTCCAAGAGCCACGCAAAAGAAGACTAATTGGCACCTATCTCCTCAGGAAGGCAGCTCAGGGGCAGGGCAAACAGCAGGTGCCCTCCTGCTGGAACGACCAGATGAGATGGCAGAACCAAAAAGGCTGCTCCGGACAGTCTGAGCCCCGCTCCCCACACGGGCTGTCCCACACAGAGCCTCCTGCCCCTCCCACAGGATACGAGGGCCTGTGGACACTTCCAAACACTTCGAGAGCTCCCTAACCAAACCAAATAACCACACCCCCACATCCCGAATGTTGGCCACAATCCCAGGTTTGGCACTCAGGACACGGAGCTCTCCCAGCACTGCCCCTGCACAGGAGCACCCACAGAGCAGACTGTGCTTTTCTACTGCTGCCCCACTCGGGGAGCAGAGGATACACTGGAGTTATGGGGGGAACCGGGGCCCTCAGCCTCCTCCTGGCCACCCTGCCAAGAGGCTGGCATTGCTGGCAAGCCCTAGTATTGGAAAAGCTTGGCACAGTGGATGCTCAGATTTGAAAGAGCATTTCAGACATATGTTCTAAATTCGAATTTTATTTAAAGCTGCTTTTAAACAGAATTCTACAGCTAAATCATTTTAATTCCAAGACCTGAGATGAAGAGCTTCACAAATATGGTAACCCACAGACCACCACAAACCTCATGGGCCTGTGACTGGAACAGAAAGCATGGAGAATATCCAAAGGTTTGTATGACACAGAGACCCCGTTGTCACAGTCTGACACCAGTGCTTGGCTTGATAGAGCTTCATGTTACACCACGAGGGTCCACAGGCTCCAGTCAGCTCATTCAGACAGTTTGTCTTAAGCAAAAAAAGTCAAAGAAATTCATAAATGATAATTTATTTTCCAATTCTAAGTCAGAATATAGATGATACATCCATCTAAAAGCTGATTCTCCACAATGTCATTCACATGCTAGCAGAGAATGCCGTGATTTCCAAAAACATCCATTCAGATGCTGAAGCTCTGCAAGTTTTGGAGCAAATGTCAGCAAGACAAGCTTCTTCCAGAGTAAACGATGGGTGTACTGTACAGCACGTAACAAACACAAACCTTCAAAATACACAGTACTGTGCTGCTTGCTTGCAGAAATAACAGAAAACATCTAGCCTATGTTTAAAGCTGTTTCCTGTTCCTTACTCTCAAACCAATATTCAAATAGCAATGTCACAGATGCAAACTCTGAATGTGAACCTATTGTTATTTACCAATCTTTTAATTAGATGAATAAAGTAAAACATATGCTAGCCATTACCTGCTTCCATTCCAGCAATCTCTATTAATCTGCCTTTTCATTACATACAGAAGCATTAGTGAACATATTATTCTAGAAGACCCCTTGTTGCATCCAAAGTAACAAATTGCCTATTTAAGTAAAAATCCCTATTTTTTGCCCCACACTGCAAAACTTCCAAGCCAGTTAAAACAAAAGAACTGTAATTCAACTTTTCTTGAGAGTGGGAGTGGTGAATGGAATAAATGGGTAACAGAGCAATATATTTTACTTCATTTATTTATACTATGTTCAAAAAGCAAAACTCACTCAATTCTATCACAAAACCTGTGCTAAGGAGAAATAAGAGAAAAAAACACCAAGTCCTGCTTGGCCACTTGTGAAGCACTTGCACTGCTGAGTTTGGACCAACAGCATCAGCTGCCTACACTGTTCTTCATCCCTCTATTTTGATGTTGACCAGAAAGCCCACAAGCCCCACAGTGCCCTGAGCAGCAGAGGGGTAAGAGGCCTGCAACTCATCTGCCAGTTTGAAATCACTCTGACGCTCAGGGAGATCTAAAGTGCTTTTGTAAGTGCAAGCACAGCAGAAAAAACCAACCCATCTCTATTTTGTAGTGTGAGTACGTTCTGGCATGGGCAGCCTGGGAGCCCAGGAAAGCAGCAGTTTACAGACTTTTTGAAACAAGTGCTGACTTTTGTGTGTGTCTTCTTAAATTTGGTATGTGCAGCTGGAGGTGATAGGTATTAAGCACCTGCATAAACAGACAAGAGGGATAGTTTTAGAGGTCCCATCTTGTTTACAGCTGGAATACCTCAATGCTTTAAGCCTTTTTTCTTTTGCCTTAAATCATAGTATTACTATAGAAAACTAAGTCCTAATCAATTAGAAATCGATCACCTTCCTAGTTTATGCTTCCTTATAAAGACATTTTATACCACTCTGAATGGACCTACACCCCACGGTGTGTATCTATCAGACAGCACACCGGTTCTGGCAGGAATCTCCTGGAATTTGTCTCCCTGGTCAGCTCTCTGGGAGCAGTGGGAGAGCATGCTCCTCAAACAGGGAGCTCCCAGCACAGAGAAGCTGCTGCCCTGGGCACAAATCACAACCCACTGCCTACTACAGCACTGCCTGATGACAAAATGGCATCATAGGACTCAAAGACAACTCTTAATAAGCTTATTAGCATTTGCAGCAGAATATCCATGAGGCAAGCACATACTGAAATTACAGGTGCAGGTCACAGAACACGCTGTCATACTGCATTCCAAGGAGCAACCAAATCTCCTCACACAGACACACTACACTGGCTTGGCCAGAACCACTTTTTTCCAAGACTATCCAATATACACCAAGGGAAAAAAAACTAACCTGTAATTTTATTCACCCCTTTAGCAGTAACTACTTAATTATCTTATCAAAACACAGGTTTTGTGCTCAGAACCTAAATTCCACTGCAAAACCACAGACCATAATTCTTAAAACAAAACTAGAGAAAATGACAGCTTTAACCACAGTTGCAGGTTCAGAGCAGGAAGCACACAGCAGCTTGCTCTGGGAGGCAGCGGTACCGGCTGCAGGCACACAGGCTGCCAGGAGTGAGAACCAGAGCCCAGCACATTTTAGAGCTGTGTCATTTCCTTTTGGAGGCTCAAGCTTTCAGAGGAGGGACAAAGCCTGCATGGGGTGTTGACGTTGTGGTGTTCACCCCAGGTGACCACGAGCTCTTCCCTGGCGAGCTCCACGTGCCCTGGTAATTCCTTGGCAGCGATGCCGAGATCTGACTCGAGATGACACATCCCTGCCGCAAGGTACAGACCAGACCAGTTATACCAACCCTGACAACTGAATCCTTTTGCCATGTGAAAGCTGAGTGCCTCTGACAGGCTGGTGGCTCCCTGGCAAGGGACAACAACCACCAACACGCTGGGCTGGGCTATTGCCAGCAAATATTTGACAATGGGTAAGTAATGGGAATGCAGTTTGCATGACTGACCATGAAGACTGTTGTTCTCCTGTTGCATGCTTTGGATAATAAATAAAAGAAGGTTTAGAGGCAATTCTGTGCCTTCTATCTGCATCCCATCATGATACCATGTTGCAGACTCACCCTTTTAATTTCTGTTAATGAGGAACTTTCATCCTGCAGTAACATGGATGAGAATGAGGAATCCAGATTACAATGCTGAAAAATCAAAAATTACTTTCCTCCTGCCCTGTTGTGAATACCCCTGGCAAAACACCAATAACTTGAAACTTTGAACAAAGGGTGGTCCAGGTGGCTAATGGAAGATTTTGTGGTGACAGGTCTGCAAGAATCAGCAGCAATGGCACAAGCAGTGATGTCACAGATTCTTTTTGGTGGTTCATGCCTGGCTAGTCAGACCCAGACTGGGCAGCTGGGATAGCTGAGGGAGAC
>NW_016690285.1:2867976-2960595 GCF_001604755.1 Lepidothrix coronata | reverse complement strand
ATGCATCTCTTGCAGCTTCTTGGCCAGTTGTCAGGGGCTGCTGTGGCAGAAGACAGGACACGGATGGGCTGGTACTCCAAGCTGCAGTAACACTGGCATATGCTAGGTTGCTTCAACCACCAAATGTCACTGTCTGTGAAACACGACCAAGGTAATTGTCAGCTGAACTATGAAATGTGTTCCTAATCACAAAAATGTTGCCTGTTGAACAATCAAGTTAAGACTCTTTCAATAGCTCAAGTTGCTGATCTAAGAAAGTGCAGCCCACATCTGAGAGGAATTTTTACCTCGCATTTACTATTTCTCATTCACCGCCACACACAGTGCAGAGCCACACAACTCCCATCGCCTATGAAAGTTCACACAGTGCTACAGAAAAGGCAACAACATTTCAGATATTTTTATGATACAAACATGCAACAAAGAAGAGGACAAATAAAATTAAGTTCACTTATACCTTCCTTCACATTAATCTCCTGCACTGATCTATGCAGAGTGCTACATTTCAAGTTGCTGTAATTCGGAGCGAGATAAAGCGACTACTTAAAAACGTATTGTATTTTCCAACATGAAGGCCATACTGTAGTGACCTGATATTTAAATTCTCTACCAGAATCTATTTCAGAAAAAAACTGTACTTTTAACTAACCATATAAGAGCAACCTCAATACTGTCTGTAAAAATTAAGTTTACTCACGCACACAACTGCATTTGCATGCTTTCAGTATCTCAGGATCTTCCAAAATAGAAGACAAAAGATAAAAAATTGGGCAGTGCAGAGAATCACAGATTACAGGATGTGAAATGACATAGCTACAATTACTGGCTGATCACACTTACTCTGCATTCAACAGCAGCAGACCATTAAAGCCCTTAATACTTTTATGCCCGCATTGTTCACTAGTCTGGTACAACACTTTAGTGCTGCTCTAGCTGACGAGGGATCAGACTTTCAGCAGTTCATAGAAAGCTTACTGATGGCAGTGTCAGAAGGGAAGAATGGCACTGGAGGCATTCCTGGCTGCCTCTGACACATCCTCTGTGAGCCTCGTGACAGCGCTGGGGCTGCTGAGATCAGTGTGGAGCCCAGTGTGCTCTGCCAGCTGGGCACGGGGGCTCGGCCACTGCTGAGCACACAGCCTGCTTACCCACACTAAGGGTGCTACAAAGGGTGTCAGTGCCCCAGTGTATTTCAGGGGCACCCACACTTCTGGGCAGGCTCTTCCACCAGGGGAGTTTCTCCTCAGAAGCCGAACGGTACATGCGAGACAGGAGAATTAACTTCTAGACCTTCGCATGGGAAAAGGAGTACAGAGAATTTTGGTTAAGGAAATGAGTTGGCCATTTCACCTGAGACAGGAGTGGCATATATTTTGTCCTAGAATACAACCTTTGGGAAGTTGGCTTCTCAGACTTGACTCACTGAAACTAGAAATGCTTCTAAACAGCAGAAACTGTAAACTATAAAAATCTCAATAACTACATGAAAAAATTGTACTTAATAAAGAAGCAAAAAAAGCAAATTGCAAGTTCTCTATTTATACAATATGGTTCAATACACTTATACAAAAGGAAAAGATTTTGCTTAAGTGTTGAACAGTAGAACACTTCTAGGAAAACACTAAGGGAAACCCAAAGGATTTATGATTATCCATCTGAAAGCATATCCAATCATTCTTACCCTGTCACTGGTTAACAAAAGAAAAGGTGAGAGATTGTCCATCTCTAGGTGTCAATAACAACTAAACCAAACTACAAAACCTGCCACTGCTGCAAGTGCTTCTCTCTTAGCAAAGACATCAAAATCAGCATATTCCACTTACTTTTGAAAATTGCATCGATGAGTGGTTTTTCCTGTGAGACCTTTTCTCTCAGCCCAATCACTGAAAACTAACATGCTAAGCAGGAAATCCACAATTCCAAATGATCCAATTTAATCTTCACAGTTCAGCAGCAGCTCATTCCAAATCCAGCAGGGTACAGCTCGCACATGGAAAGAAGCAGTGATTCCACAAACATGCCAGGAGCAGTTGACAACTAGCTGCCCTACATTCAATCCCCTAAAAAAGTTACTGCTACGCTACTCACCCTACAATTTTTAACAAGTTGTTATTTTAGTAGGAAAATACTCTATTTACTTTTAATATGGATAAGAGACTTCCAACCCTTCCTGTGGATGGGCAGCACAGTGGCACCTCCAGTCACTGGGGAGCTCTCTGGTGAGCCAGGACCGATGATAAATGCTGGCGAGTGGCTGGGCGAGCTCCTCTGCAGCTCCCTCAGTGCCCTTGGGCAATCCCAGCTGGCCCCATGGACCTGTGAGTGTCTCAGTGGCTCGGTAGGTCACTAACTAGAGATACCAGTTATACCAGCACCAGTCAGTGCTCCCCTGACTGTGAGCCAAGAGCACACCTGCCTGGGTACCCACAAACTAACTCAGTCTGGGGACAGAACTGTCCCCTGCCCTAGCCAAAGCCAGTGGGGCTTGTGGTAGCACTGCTGGAATTTATACTAACGAGGGATGTGTTTTCACACTAAAATGGAACTTGAGCTTTGTCAGTAAAGTACAAAGGTGTAGCAATCTAAATTTCTCACAGGTTACACTTGTTCTATTATTTTATACACTAAGAGTGAATTGAAATGTTTCTTTCCTAAAATATAACCAAGGGAGATTTACCCAGCCACCTGACACCTGACTCAATGAGGGTCTGCTTGGAGTTCAGGGGACACACTCCAGTTTGGTAAAACAGTTGCTAAACTAATTTGGCGTAATAGAAAAAAGAAACAAACGGAGAGTTTATTTAGAAGTGGGTTGCAGGGTTCATAGACTAATGAGTGCAACTTTTTATATAATCATGGCTATTGTATCTCTGCTATGGCAGGAAGCTTAAAGTTATTCAATAAATTTATCTATTTCGGAACTACTATAGTAATTTTAAAAGTTTCTATTAAGTTAAAATCTGGACAATTTGACAAGTAATAATAAAGACTTTCCTGGATTGTGTTTCCACTGCAGTGCTTCTGAAGTACTTAAGTCAGGGTGTGGCAGCTCTATTTTACAAACACTGACCTGCTGCACCTCACAGCAATTCCTGTACCAAAGGAAGCTGGGCCACAGCAAACAGTGTAGTAGTTTCTGTTCAAGCTTAATAAAGTAAAGAACCGCACTGGAAAATATTCTGTTCTGGGCTTTCTGCCACACAGGAAGGGTGTTGAACATGTCAGTGTCCATAATTATTATCAACAGAAAAAATACCAGAAAGCAACAGTTTGGCTCTTAATGCTTTCTTGTTATCACTTCCAAGAGTGAAGTACAATTTACATCTTCCTCCCTTCACCCTCATTTTATGTGTCTGTACATTCTACAGTAAGGCTCCAGTTCTGAAGTTTGTGTAACACTATTAATGGCAATTTTAACTTTTTAGTTTACATCAGAATTTAATGATGTAGTAGCCCACGTATCTTTTTATAGTCTTTTTATGAATGGAAAGGGGAGAAGTTTTAACCTCATTTTCAAAATGAAGAAATATTCCATTATCATTTTTTCTCTAAGACTAATAAAATATAAAAACATTGCTTGGGTAGGCAAGGGAATACTAACAAATGCTTTTCACTGCACACTCGTGTATGAGGCTGTTACAGGCAGTGCTGCCCTAACTCCAACCTCAGAGTGAGCACAACTGCTGCAGCACTGCAGAGACACCCTGGGCACTGAGATCCTCCCTGGAGATCCCAGCAAACACAGTCCTGGCACTGGCACTGCTCTGGGCACTGAGATCCTCCCTGGAGATCCCAGCAAACACAGTCCTGGCACTGGCACTGCTCTGGGCACTGAGATTCCTGGAGATCCCAGCAAACACAGTCCTGGCACTGGCACTGCCTGGGCACTGAGATCCCTGGAGATCCCAGCAACCACAGTTCTGGCACTGGCACTGCTCTGGGCACTGAGATCCTCCCTGGAGATCCCAGCAAACACAGTCCTGGCACTGGCACTGCTCTGGGCACCGAGATCCCTGGAGATCTCAGCAACCACAGCTTGGACACTATTATGGGACCACACGAGAACTAATACATCAAGTGTTTGCATTCAGAGTTACCATCTTGAATCAAGCACTATTCATCTTAAAGGAAGTTGCATAACAGAGACAGCAAAGTGGATTTCTTCTGATATTCAGATGTTACAAATTCCATATTAAGCCAAGAAAGATCATCATTGTTTCTCATTCTGATACAATCAAAGTCAAGCTGTTACTTCTCTCTTTGTGTTCTTTAAAAAAGACCAAACCAAAGCACCAACAAAAACTTTGGTCAGAATGTTTCTTCGTAAAACTGCAATTTTTTCCCCCTTGAATAACTTTTACAAATTAAGACTGAACTTGACTGCAAACACAATTTGATTTTCCTATAGAGACTATTACCTTAGATACACACCCATAAATGTGTGCAGATTTAAAATACTTCAGTACCTTGGTATTGATAACTGAAACCAAACTCAAAGTTTAAGTCCCATTCTCTAATAAAACGCAATTAATCATACCCAGTCTGTATGTGCAGGTCTCTGCAGCACTGTACACAGCTTTGCAGGATGGTCAAGGACCGGTTCCAATGTTCCATCCATTCGACACCAGCTTTTCTTCTTTCAACACTAAACCTGCATTTCCAGTCTGACTTACAACGCAATGCAGACATTCCAAGGGATACAGAACACCAGAATGATGCTTCTGTTCAATGCAGGTAACTGAACCCCTTATATTCAGACTCTGATACACAAAATATACGACAGTGACGCTGGGCAACACACTATAGAAAAAAAACAGGGGTGTTTTTTCCAGCAATGCAATAAGAGACAGCTGTTAACTCCACACACACTGTGAACTGACAAATGCTGCAAACAAAGCAGGTACCTGTTCCTTTACAGAAGCTAAAATGGTCGTGGCAGTAGCCTCTGGTTCCATGCCTGGGCCCGTTGATGTCTCCTGCGCCGTCTGTGGCAGCCCCTCCTCCACCATCGGGCTCTGCTCAGGGGCTGGCATTTTGCCTGCAATAACAAGATTTTAAGATAGTTTACATTTTGAGCCAGTGACGTTTAAAATTCAAGTTTTCAGGAGTATAAATGATCTCATACTTTTTTCTAAAAACTTCCCAAACTTAACCAAATTAGCAGAGAACTTTGCATTACTAATATCAATGTACGTTGCTTTGACTGTGCTTTACCTTCACAAACAGAGACCAGAATCACCCACAGAACACAAGGGCTGGGCAGAAGCAAGCAAGCAGCATGACATTTAATGATTATTATTAAAAACACTGTTTTGTGCTGGTTACTAAAAAAGCAAAATTCAAGATGCATGAAAAATAGTAGTGCTAACCATTAAGAATGTCCAGGATCAGTACCATTTCAGCACGTGCAGTTTTTAGCATAGAATGACACATAACAGCAGAATGCTCTGCTGTCAGGAGCAAACCATGGAAGAGACTAATTATGGTAATAAAAACTTAATGGAAATAACGCTTCTAGTGCTCTTTTTGCAAAAGAGGAAATTAAAATACCAAAGTTAAAGCAATTGCCCTGGGCTATGGATAGCCTGGAAAAGACTGACAGGATTAGCATCCAAGAATCCCAAGCTGCACTATTGCGGAGGCAGTGCACTAAAAACTCCAGTCCATGGGAAAAAGCAATTTATTTGTTCAATTATTGAAGTCACTATTAACTAATATTACAGAAATACTTATGAAATGTGTTTAATGCTTTGAAAATAGCATTAAACTATTAAAGGTGGCATTCATGTTGCTTCTGCACACATACCATGCTATAATTTCCTTCAGAAAACAAAGCTTGTAAGGTCTAATGTTACAAGTAGTCCGTATTTCATTTTAGATTTTCAGAACAAACTCATTCAATATTCCTGGAGCAGACAAATAGGAATACAAGTTCCTTCCCCCTTCCCTTCCTTACACAAAGAGTTAGGAGATGCTTATGCTGCAGATGGGCTCCAAGGCTGAGGAAGGACCCATGAGACCCCTCAGCCCAGAGCTGTGTTAGCCACGACCACCTGGATGAGCACAGGGCACCCACTGCCATAAAGAGACAGGGCAACCCACAAGGTCAGCGCACACCTCTGCTGCAGGGCTGCCTCCTTCTCCCTGGGTTGGAAGGGGACTTGAGCTGACCCTGGAGGGATCTCTTCTGGAAACACTCCACAGGACCACTGGCCTCCTGGGAGGTTTCTGCCCTCGCACAGGCAAAGCACAGTGTTGTCAGAGGAGTGCTGTGCTGCCACGGGCAGGCTCGGGCACACAGGAGGAGCAGACACCGAAGAGGGATGGTGTAAGGACAAGTACTTTCATTTTGCTTCCTGTACAGTGGCATGTGCACCGTGAGATGGATGGCGCCTGCTCAGGCCCATGAGCCTCTCCAAGCACAGGGTCTTTATTAACCACGCTGTTCCTGTCTGCTAAAAATGCTGGTGACACGGTTCATGTGCAGTTTCACGTCAGCCACTGAGGGATTCAAACAGTCTCAGGGGAACTCAAGTGATGTGAGTGATGAGAGGCAGTGGAGCAGTCATGGGGACAATATGTGGTCCAGGAGCCTGGTCACCCACCAGCTTCTGCCATGGCAAAAGGAGAAGGAAAAGCTGCTTCCCAAACACATCAGAACAGGAGCCCAACTCAGGATCAGCCACTTCTGGGGCAGGACTTCTCCTCCCCTCAGCACCTTGCAGGTGTAGCACAGGGAAGCTTCCCCATACCCTGAAATGAGTCTGTATGAACAGCCTGTTCTCACTGTACATCACTATCACAATTATCTCCTGGAACAAGGAAAATGAAACTGCACAAACGTGGCACTGCCAGGTTTCTAGTGTCAGGACTGCACAGGGACACCAGAGCACGCTGGTTCAGCCACACCAAGAGCCACTGCACTTCCTTCCCCTCTCCTTTCCTCCCCTTCCCACACACACGGGTCTCCCCTCACCTCACCATCCCACAGACATGGGTCTCCCCTCACCTTTCCACACACACGGGTCTCCCCTCACCTCACCATCCCACAGACATGGGTCTCCCCTCACCTTTCCACACATGGGTCTCCCCTCACCTTTCCACACACATGGATCTCCCCTCACCTCACCTTCCAACACACACAGGTCTCCCCTCGCTTCACCTTCCCACAGACATGGATCTCCCCTCACCTCACCATCCCACAGACATGGATCTCCCCTCACCTCACCATCCCACAGACATGGATCTCCCCTCACCTCACCATCCCACAGACATGGATCTCCCCTCACCTCACCATCCCACAGACACAGGTCTCCCCTCACCTCACCATCCCACAGACACGGATCTCCCCTCACCTCACCATCCCACAGACACAGGTCTCCCCTCACTTCACCATCCCACAGACATGGCACTGTAAGGACCAGGCACACTGTCCTCCTCATGTCCACCCCCTGCAGCCCAGGGTGCACATTCCTTCCTCTCCCAGCACAGCCAGGGCACCCCACGGCCCAGCAAGGCCCTCCCGCCTCAGCCGCAGAGGGAGCGGAGGCTCCCACAGGGAATTCCTGATCCAGCCGCCCTCAGCCCCAGCTCCACGTGCCCGTGGGTGTGCGCAGCCGAGGGAGACCGTGGTGAGCTCCTGCAACTGGAACAGAACTCACTCTTGGGAATAAAGCGACACTAAACATTACTTGGCTCCCAAGGTGCCACAAATGAATAACCAGACAAATCTGGCTATTTTTGAAACACTATTTTTATTGGTTTCAGGCTTGCAGATACAAAGGCTGCCACACTGAGTCTGTCACATGCTGCCCGTCAAGCGGGTGCACCCCTGAAGCTTCAAGGACCTTGCTTCTACAGAACCCATTAAATAGCAATCAAGTAAGTGGAATAAAAAACCAACTCTAATAGTTGTATAATAGCATTTTGAAAAGTCAAAGACACAACTTCACGGTTTTAGAAAACGAAAATTGTTCCTTTAAGGTTTTACTTCTAAAAACCAACTCTTTCATCAAGCAGTAATAACCCAAAGAAGCACAGAATATTTGTCACAATTCCCTGTGTCATACCTGATCTTTTATATCACTTTCCACAGTTCTTTTATTACTACAACTCAGTGTTTCAGGTTTGTAAATGAACTGTTAAATTTGCTAGCATATCGTGAAGTGATAAAACTACCCAGTCAAGCTTTTCCTTCATTTAGAAACATTTGCTAAGCAATCAAAAGGACAAATCTCAAAAACTCTCACAAGTTACACATGGGCTTCTCTCAGAAGAGGGCTGCTTGCTGGTCCATACATTCCAACGTCTCCACTTGCACGTAACAGGGGAGTGCCTGCTTGGCTTGGGATTTCCAGGTGAGAAATACAAAATACAGGACAATAAAGCCAAGTTTTTAAAAAATAAATAAAGCAGCACAGAATTCTCAATTATGCAGAGTTCTGCATGTTTGCAGCTGTAAATCAATTTAAAAACTATTTAGGAGTGTTGTGGTTTAACCTGGTGAGCAGCTCAGCCCCACTCCCCCATTCCCAAAGGATGGGGAGAGAATTAAAGAGTAAAAGTGCAAAAACTCCTAAGTTGAGATAAAGACAGTGTAACAGAGAAAGCAAAAGCTGCACGCACAAGCAAAGCAAAGCAAGGAAACTCCACCTCAAGCCAAAGCCAGTACAACATGCCATCACGGCCATACTTCTGTATTTCCAGTTCTTTCCAAAGGTCCAACTACAAAAGATAAGTTATGTCTTATAACACTGAAATCAGTGCAGTATTTATCAAACAAGTGAGACTTCTTCATTTTCATTAAGACATGAGGGAAAGCATAGCACATTTTTTGTTACTTACTTTAAAGAAAGCACTTAACTTTTTCAAGCTTCTGTGATGTGCCACAACCCCAAAAATGTACCATACACTACAAAAATGCAGTGCTGTTACCTTAGAAGTGATCACTTCCAAAGTATGTTGCCTACATGAATGCTTAAAACTGGATCAACTAAAACCTACAAAAATACTATATAATGAGCACAGCAGTGAGACAATCTCAGTTTTTCTTTTCCATGGTTTTCTCTGTCCCTTCCTTCTCACCCCAACACTGTGAATAAATTTTCAGCCTACCTGTAGGAAATTTCTGTAACAAACTAGTCCAGAAGACATCCATCTGAATTAGCTAGAAGGTGTGCTAATTCATCTGAACAGAAAATATACCCAGTATTGAGTATCTAATAACAACACCCAGATAAAACACAATCAAATTAATTATTAGTGAAGGTGTCAGTGTTAAATGTGCATCTATCTCAGTGTTAAGAGATGTAATTAGAGAGCTACACCCTTCCACACAGGCAGTTGTTTTAACTGCTGTTCCTTCAATTAACACATTTCTTGGCAAAGTTACTCATTTTCTAATCTCGATTTCAAGATTAGACAACTGTTGGCTCTGATCCTACAAACACTTAGGCACATACTTGAGCTAACAAATGAGTCTGCTCATTCACCCTGACCTCCTGTCAGGCCCTGAGCTCCAGTGACAGGAGTGGGGAGATGCTTTTCAGGGCCCAGTCCCCACCACCACACCTCTGTCCAGGCACTGCTTACTCACAAAGTCAATTCAGGTTCTCCTCTTCACCTTATGGGAATAGGAAATAGCAAGTACAGGTTTCATGAGAGCCTTAAAATCAGGTATGAATAAGAAGCTGAGAGAAGTCAATAAGAAAACCTCTTTCTTCCTTACACAAGACTGGGATTTACCCATTGAAGATACCCCCTGGACTTATGCTACTCCCTCCTTCGGGTATGGATAACTGATGCATTATTGGAAAACAAGCAATCAGACTTCACCCCTCAAAAAATTAGGTTCATAGTAATTTTGCCTGCCTCTCCTGTCACAGCCAAGCAGTCAGATGTCACCCAGAAGGGGAGACTTTGTTCCTACATTGTTCCCAGTCTGTCCAAACCCTCATGCCCTCAGCAGTCCTTTGCTGCAGTATCCCAGGTCCTGCCCCAGGCTGCTCTCTGCAAACCTTGGGCACTGACAGATCAGGCAATACACACAGGTACCATCAGAAACACACCCTAAAGTTTCCCTGTATTCCAGCTCTTTTAATTCACAAACTGTTCCCACACACCGAAGATGCGAGATCTCTGTAGCCACAACGAAAACTCAGAAAACTTATTTTACTGCTCTGTGCAATGCATTTCATCACACCTCACTACATCTTAAAACTACTGAACATCAAAGTTTACAGACTTAGGTTCTCTGATAGCAAAGAATACATGAGAATTGGAAGATTTAAATGTTTTCAAATGATCTTTTGGTGAATGTTGCAGAACTACAGACTTGTGAATGGTATAAATGGTTCTACAGTGTAGCTCAAGAGTATAATGTGAGAGCCTTGGAAACTTTTGGGGGACATTAACAGACGAGGATGACAGTGAGAATTTGTTACTGTTTTCTGTGGATTCTAGCCTCTGATAAAAATGTCTTTCAATAATTTAAATTATTTTCCAGAAAAAATAGTTAAATACTTCATCTTGTAGCATACATCCCAGAAAATTTTTAACATCTATTCTAAATTTTTAAATTCTCTATTTAGAAGTAAAGGCCAAAAGTAGCGACCACCTAGCTCCAAGCTGGCCTGCCCACATCAAGTGTGCAAAGAAGACAAAGCTGTTTAATTTAAAGCCTCTAGTCTGAAAAACACTAAACCAATTTTGGAAAGAGTGGCTTTTCCATCCTCTCTGCTGTGGAGGCTCACTCAAATGGTTTCAAGAAACCACGCAGTAAATCACAGCAGTGCAAACCAAAGCACCACACTCAGCTTTCCATCCAGCGAGTGTTCAGCCGGGACCATCACCTCGGGCAACTGAGGGATTTGCTTGAGCAAACCCCGCCTAAACAGCCCCTCGGCTGCCCCTCCAGCGACAGCGTCCCTGCCCTGCCCACACCCAGCACACACAAGCACCGGCTCCTAAAGCCTCCCAGCTGTTCTCCTCTGGCACACCCGCAGACTCCCTGGCACCCGGCACTGCCACGGGCACAGCCACTGCCTGGCTCCAGTCCCAGCCTTCACACTGGTGCTCCCAGCATGCGGGCAGAGAAAGTGGGAAACACTTCTTTTGTGTCTGATCGACTGGTCAAGCAGCTGCAAAGCCAGCAGCAGTGAGTTCATCTGACACAGCTGTGCTTTTGGGGACGAGGTGGGGGCAGACTTTTCTGAGCCCACCGACCTTGCAGCTATGTAATCACTAATGCAGGAAAGAACAAGAACACACAGCTGAGAAGGAGAGAAGAGATATGAGAAATCACTAAACTGAGTGTGGTAACCCACCCTTTCAGTTTTCATTCTCATTAGTCTCTACTCCCCACCTTTCACTGCTCCTCCTGTTATTTTCTTAGACATATCCAGACAGCTTTGCCAGTACCAACTAATCCCTCTCCTTGTCGTGCAGGCCCAAAGAGAAGCCAGATCTTTCCAGGATCGCTGCCAGAGAGAAAAAGTGGTGCTTTTTCACAACTTCCTACTCTCTGCCCTTTGTATTCCTCCTCTCTTCCTTACATTGGTTATTCTCCCAAATTTTCTCCTTACCTGTGCTCCCTGTTTCTGAGCCTCCCACTGCTGACCTGCAGCAAGTAAGAACAGTCCCCAGCTCAACTCATGCTGAAGAGGTAACACAATTCTTACCAACTCTGCCAGTTAGGATAGGATGGACTGGATCTATTTCATATGGGTAACATGACAAAAACAATGGGCAACGTCTCATCTCTGAAAATCCTCATACTTATCTAGCTACAACGTTAACTCAAGCAACAAGAGTAAATCACCAAGGACATCAGAGCAATACTCATTAGTACAGAAGGAAACAGCTCCAATGAGCTTTAATCATCTTGCTGGGACACTGACATGGTATTTACTACACAACCAAGTTATTCTTGTATATCTACACTGAGAGCAACAAGGCACATCTCAGCTCTTGGTCAAAGACTCTGCTCTTCTCATCCTTTACAAGGTACGTGAAAGTCAAAACCAAAACAAGACATACAACATCTCTACAGTTTTTACATGAAGACACAATTAAAATTTATCTGATTTTTCCAGTTCCCTCCCAGAGCTGTCAGTGCAGGCAGGAGCAGTTCCCACTGGCTCCATCCTGCCGCAGGGCTGGAGTGCTGCTCCCCCACGAACCAGGCAGGGGTTCTCAAGCTCCCTGCAACCAAGGGACTGCACAGAGACACGCTCTGCGTTCTGTCTGCCAGCCTGCACAGTGTTCAGAGGGAGAGGCAGCAGATCACAACTTACCCACTTGCTAAGATGATGCAAGGAACTAAAAATGGGTTCTGTGAAAGATGGCTCCAAGGTTTACGTGAAAAACGGTGTTTGACATTTCCAGATGCATTAAGTGAAGATACTCCAAACATCACACTACAGGCTAAACACTGTATCCAGAGATTCCTTTTCTTCATGGGCATTAGTAGTGCACAAGTTTTGTGCATGAGGACTGAAGGATGAAACCAGGGAAGTAAATATATTATCTGATGAAAACATGGAAGAAACTGCCTTCTGTAATGACAGGATAAAAACCCACCTGCACAATTGTGCAGACCAATTCCCACTGTGAAAAAAAGAAACCTATACCTGCCTGATCTGCCACCTGAAAAGTGTGGGAGATGTGTTTAACTGACTTACTGCTAAATTTAGCCTCTTCCTCATCCCTTTTTCTTTACAGGATGTACTTTTTTCCACCTTTCTTTTTTAAATTTAAATACATGCAGGTTCAAAAAGGCATTTGGTGCTATGTCCTTTTAAAAATGCTAAAAGTTATTAGCCTGGCTTTTGGATAAAGGTATTTTTGCTACAGCTCCTAGGAAAAGATAGTTTTGTTGCTTTGTTTTGTTGGGGGTTTTTTTTTGGCTGATGGCTACATACTTTAACTTCACTCCAGTGAGCAGGCAAGATTCTACAATCCACAAATATCCAGTTGTAACATGCTCATGAGACTAATATTTTTTATAGCTTTTGAACCAACCATTCACCAGAAGGTATCAGGCAGGTACAGCAAGACAACCATTTTGAATAAAGGCATATTTACAGGCAGGTCCTTCAAGGCCCAAGGCACTGTCTGTAGCTCACCTGAAAAGAAGCCTCTGTCATCTGATGGATGTCTGGAGCACATTCACGCTTCGCAAGTGATGCAGTACCAGCAGCTACATGGCAATAAATAGAGTTTGCAGTTGTTTTAGTCAACAAGGCTCCATGACTTAAAAGAAACAAGAGACTTCAAATCTGAACCTTTCCTCTGGGCCATCCCATGCCCATGTTGCTCTGTTGTGTCGAGGTATCCAAATCCACTGCCATCTAGGACAGCCTCATCAGAGCACAGCGCTCAAAGCCAGCTCTGCAGACTAGCAAAGACAGCAGATTGATCTCAAGGGATGAAGTTCAGTCTCATCCTACTGCAGAATGAGGGGGAGGAGGGACATGCAGCATCACAGAAGGATTTCAGGTTTTCCAAACAGACTGTCAGGTGACAAGGACATTCATCGATTATTCATTCAACCACACACAGAAGGATAAGTTGTCAGTTTGGTGCTGGAACAGACTCAATTAATTTAGGGTATGAAGTCACTCAGAATGAATGTCACAGTAACTGGCACACTGTGCCAGTCAGTACCTGCAGCACAGGTGTGCTGACAGCACTGCTGCCCTGCACCCAGCCCAAACCAGGACCTGTTCAGCCTCACAGCTCAGAACTCCCAAAACAGGCAAACGGGAGCTCAGAGGAGAGTAGCTGGAAGTGCAGATATAACCACTTATAATGGCCAGTCTTCGCGAGCGAAGATTTGGGAAAGGTCATTGACCCTTCGAGCCTGCGCAGTGGATTTTTTAGGTGAGACACAGCGTGCGCTGAACTGAGCCCACCCTTTAATCCTGAGGTTCATCTGCCGGGGCCCAGCAAGCTTGGACAGCGGCAGTGAGGGTCTCAGAACGTAGGTTTGTTTAGAGTGACCTTCTCTTAGATGGATTGCCACACAGGGCTGACGAGCTCCATCTGCCCGGGGGGCTGGGAATAGAACCCGGGTCGCAGCGGTGAGAGTCCTGCACCCTAACCACTAGACCACTAGAGGCCCCATAGATATAACCACTACCAAGCACAGCAATGGCTGCACCTGCTATTCAATTTCCACTTGTATTTTCTCCTAGCCCTGCAAAATTATTGCTGAAGTGTGACTCTGTATGTTATTGCTAGAGATAATGCACACCAACTGCAGGCAGACATGCCTCAACGGGAAGCATTATCAACCCCAACCTATTCTGTATACATTTATAAAAGTACGCTTCTCAATTTTGTCATATAGTACATTTGAAAAAAAACCCAAACCATTTTCTCCATGATAAAAATTATCAGCTACAACCCCAACTTTAAAAGACAGCTGGAGAGTCACAGATTTCCACAGGTCCCTGTTTGGCCAATGCCGGTGTCTGAGGGATGTGGTGTGAGGGGTATCACTGAGGTGGTCTGGAGCATCCTGCCTTCAGAAAGCACCCAGCCCCAAGCAGCGGTTTCCCTCAGGACAGCCATGAACTGACAGCACAGGCTCCATCTCTGCAGGCAGAGCTGGATCAGGAGTGAGCCAGCAACCAGGAGCAGCTTACCTGGGATTGGCAGGGACAAGAACCCAACCGTGTCCCTGCAAAATTTAGAAACCGATGATGCTGAAACACCTGCCTTTGTTCAGGATACATTTACAAGTTCTTCAGTGCTGCCTATGGATGTTCCTACTGAAATGATTACTTGATTTCCATAGATTGAGGAATACCACTATTCTCCAATAAGCATGGCTATCTGCTGGCAAAAGGTTTTACTAAAATGAAGTTTTATCAATCACTAAGCTGTAATTTATTCTTCCTTTTGCTCTGAAACAGAACTGCACAGCAAAACTCTGTTTGCTGCCAAGAACACTCTACCTGAAAACTTCTAAATTTAAGCAAATGGAACTCTCTCCTCTTCTGTTCTCCAACCTAGGCACTAAAAAAACTTGCATGAAGGAACAGACTATATGAATTACACAATAAGCATCTGGCTTTTAAGAAAAAATTTACCAATACTCCCATTAGTTCTCCCATCTCCCAAAGAAGAGGTATTATTGGTATTATTTTTCTGAGGTATATTTGACTTTGTTCACTCTTAAAAACTTAATGTACTAGTAGTAGGATTACACATTACTGTATAGAGAATTCAGTATTTCTACTAATACTTTATAAAGAGATGAAGAGCTGTGAAGCACCAAAATTTACAAGTGATGAGATGATTAGAGGAGATCAAAGAAAACTGAGTAACTTGAGGAAAACCACAAAGCAGGTGAATGAGCCAATGTTGATAAACACAAAATCACACAAACTGTTCCCAACCAAGTGACCCATGTGCCTCCCCATAGCAGGGTGGGTGACAGACACAGCTATAAGGTTAGGCAGACTCAGGTTAAAGTGTTTGGCTAGGCAGGGAGACTTTTTGCAGAAGTGCCAGAGGGGAAAAAACTCAGGTCAATGGTACATTAAATAATGTCAATAATTGTAACCACACTCCAAAATAGATGCCCACAGTGCAAAATATATCCAATCCAGCATACGGCAACAAAAAAATTCAGAGGGATAGAAGACTATTCATTGAAGGAAGGACGATTAAGTGTGGAAATGGTCAAGAAGCGAAACAAATACTGAATGAAGGCAAACAGTTCAGGTTGTTCACTGATGCTCAGTTAACACAAGGAGAAACCCTCAGAGCACCATTCCAGCCTTCCTGCCATGCAGCAGAACTGCATCTCTATGCAGCACTACGAGGTGCTAAGATGGGGTTTTCTTTTTGCACTGGAAAATATCTCTTCCTGTAAAATCTGCCTCGGGCACGCAATTTTGTCATGAGGTGGCAACATTTTGTATTAAAGTTCACCAGTTCAAAATGCAATTCGGATAGCTTTGCTGCCTTGGTTCCTGAAAGACTGAAAATATGACTCAAATGTATCTTAAAAGCTCAAATCAAAGGAATCTCAAATACTGGTCACAACAACATCATCCTTATTTCTACCTTTTCATTCCCTGCCCCATATTCTAGTGACATGCTAATTCCCGAGCAGGGAAATTAAGCACACCAAAACCAATAGAGGCACTAGAACTTCGAGTATTAGGAGAGAGTGTGGGTTTGGCAAGAGTAGATTGTATCAATCCTACCTAATTTTGTTCTATGACAAGAGCACTAGAGAAACACATCTTGAATGTGAAGCCTTGCCCACACCATGTGGGCTTGTGAGACACGTGGACCAAGTCCTTCACCAAATCAGGTACAAACCCAGTTCAGAAGAAAACCAGCAAAACAACAGCCCTGAGGAAAATACAATGCTGGGATGCCTGTAATCAATGTGCTTTCCTGGGGAAAAGGGAAGAGAGGAAAAACAAAAAAGGATACCTCATTTATCCCTCCTGCTTATTTTCCATTTCCCACTGCACTGAAAATGCACAGTCTTCCCAGTCTGTTTCACTGAAGTTTTATGCAACCAATTTCAAGTTGAATTAATTGAAAAGTCAGAAGAAAGCGACCAAAACAATGCAAATTTTATGCAGAAGTTGCCTGTGTTTGGATATAAAGCAGAGACTATGGGGAAAAATGATAACAGCTGAAATATTGAAGTCACTACAGGAAAAGACAAAATAATAATCAAGGACAACATTTAAGAGCTACTGCTGTCTTCTTGCCAGTATCAGACAATATCAATGACATTAATTATTTAAGTGTTGCTGTCTCCTCTAAATGGGATACTGGATGGCTCCTCTCCCCTTCCAAATTCAAACTAACTTTATTCTTTAGATCATTTCACAACTACAGATAATAGAAAAAATTTACATGCTCACAGTTAGGATTTAGATATACCTAACAATTAATATTGATATATGCAAATAAACAACTGTACCACCAGTAAAGTTACGAACTTAACCAGTTATTTTCACTGTGCTGTAACACAAAGCTCAGAACAAGAGTTAAACAGTGATCAAAAGCAAAGCCTCGCAGTAATAGGAGGGAGTTGGAATATTATGCAATTTTTTAGGTCATAAAAAAATACAACAATTAATTACTGTTTCAGGGGATTTCCACTTTCAAACCCAGAAAGCCTGCTCTTGCTTGCTGTCTGCAAGCCCAGGAGAGCGTCAATACACCAACTCAGGAAATACACTCCTGGATGACACCAGCAGAAAAGAATGCACTTCCACCGCTTGTGATCGCTCTTTCATGTAAGGCTCACCGAGTAATTGTAGTTAGAGGCATATCTTTCCATTTTTAGAATGTCTTACTTAAGCTCCATAAAAATATACACAATTTCAGATAGCTGCTATTGAACTGAACTTTGTGAGTGCTGTAAAGCACAGCAGAGGAAGCAGCAGAGCACTGCAGGGACACCGAGCCAAGCAACGCCCGAGCGCCCTTGGGCAGGACAGAGCTCTGAACCGGCCCGTGGAAAGGGAGGAATCCACAAACACACCAATTACTCTATCACAGGAACTGAAAAACTTGGCACACATACCATTTATGCTACCTGAAAATGAACCATTTCAGCAAGGTGCTCCAAGGCAGCTGCTACTTATCTTCTCAACATCGCAGACAGCAGGACAAATTACAGATAGGAAGAGGATGTGTATTCACCGAGTTGCATTTTTTGCCTATTTGTGAGAGACCACTTCAAATCCAAACCGTTTAAAATGGCACGGGAGTTCTACGGAGTGTTCAACCTCTTTTAAATTTTCAAAGCTCACCTAGTACATTCTCTATTACTTCAGTTCTCATAGGACCTGACAGGTGAAGCTGCAAATGCCAGAGCAAATGTGAACATGCCCAGCAAGGAGGGGCAAAAGTAGGCTCAAAAATCTACCTTACATGTACCTTGTTATGGGAAGTGTGTAACACCCCACTTCTTTTGTCAAACAAAAGCACAATAAAAACTCAATGGCAAATACAGTTTGTAACTTGTTTCTCTACAGTAATGCTGCCAATTAACTCCAAATAACTCTCAACACACCTTCGGATGAACACTGACAAAACCTTTTTTCATATGTTTTAAAAGCAGCCCTCAGTGAGGCTATTAATGCAGACTGCAGCACACTTACAGCACAGCACACACACATGCACTACCTTGTCCCATTTTTATGTTTTTAATACCAGTGCTGTAGCTGCCTGTCAACATCCTCTTGTTGAGCCACAGAAAGGATATGCCCAGGAATAAGCCAGAAGTCTCTTGACTTGTCATTTATGGTCACCTTAAAAGGTAGCATTTCCTCCCAACTGAGCTGTCGTTTCCTCCCAGCTCATGCTGCCCTGGAGACCTGCTGTCCCCAGGCCCTCGGGGACCGAGCAGGGCTCACTGAGTCTGGGCAGCCACAGCCCAACACAGCTCAGGGGCCGAGTAGAACCACCCCAGGCTGATAATGCCAGGATAACCCAGGCTTCCTGCTGGGAGGAGTGTCCTGCCCACACACCCAGCACCAGGGATGGCAGGAGGACCGTGGCACCATCCCTGTGCTGCAGGGGTCGGGCCTGTCTCCAAGACCAGGAGCAGTGCCAGGGAGCCAGCCCCATCTTGGAGAAGCCAGCTGGAAAATCTTTCAAAACCAAGATAACCACCACCACTACCCCTTGCCCTCAATAGGAATGAGAAATTAAAATATTCAAAGAAAGGGAAAGGTGGTAGAGCTGGCACGGAACAAAGCTCTGGCACAAAGCTGTTCTGTACTTGTCACCAACAAACACCATGTGGGGGTGGGATGAGTCTTTAGACCCCATTACTCAAATTAAGTCTTCATGAAAGTGAAACTATTTACTGGAATGGCAATATGAACTGCAGGTTTCACACTGAATACCAAAGAACTGATGATCCAACCTCACTGACAACCTCTTGGCAAAAGATGGAAAAACTTGTGCCCGTGCCAAGTACAGCATGCTCAAAGCTACAAACTTTCAACAGAAAAAAGCCTTCCTTAATAAACTATTGATTCAGTGTCGTCACTACAGACTTCTGCAATATTTGTAATTGATTAGTTATAATCTTAATCCATTGGTGAATTATGAGACCTATTGATCAAACCAAAATTCAAAGGATAGGAATAGTCATGTTACTGAGAGGAAAGTCATCTCTCTGGAGGCTGTTCAGTTTTGTAGCTGGAGTTCCTTCACATGACAAAGGACAGAGTTTCCAGCATAACCATTACTGCTGTTCAGTGAATCTCCAGCAGTAGAAAGCCACTAGCAGTGGCCACTCACATTTTGGGATGGAAACTCTACTAGAAACAGGTACCATATAATCTTGGTCCTGTAAGACCCAGCTTCTCTAGGCATGGATTGAGACATGAATGATCATCACAGTGGTGGGGCACAGGCATTCATTTCATAGATCCCACGACAAAAAAACAATTAAACAAACAAAAAAGATTACTCAACAAACTCTAGCCTAAAAGACAGAACAGAAACAAATCAGTTGCTGAAATCACCATGGAGCACATTATTATGGACTGATTCAAATTTTAAATGGAAAGGTAATTTAAGTAGGCAGACCTGTAACGAATCTTACGAAACAGCAAACAATGTGGTGAAAGGAACCGAGTGCACAATGTACATCCAAGCCAAGAAAGAATTCCTTACCTGGGAAGCATACCTACTTTAAAAAGAGATACAAATGCAAAAGTAGGTTACTACTCCCTTTGTAGCCTAAGGGGAGAGGAGAAATCTACCTGTCCACTGTTGTTTTCCAAGCAAATAATAGGGAGTCATGAGAAAGCTACAGATAACCAAGCCAAACAAGGCTTGCTAGAGCAGCACAGAAACTCAAAGGCTGACAGAAACACTTGTCTGTAGAGAAAACCCAGCCAGGTAACACCTCAGCAGGTACCTCAGACAGAATAAGATACACATGGTCTCTGCTGTCAGGTGACTGTGACTGTGTATCCAGCGTGTTAAAGGAAGGAGGACAAAAGAGTATTATTAACAAAAAACTCCACCTGGAGAAAAGCTTCTCCACTAGGAATTAAATTCCTTGTGATTGACCATGTTTAACACTGCAAAACAACCGGCCTTCACATCTTCCAAACTTGTGGGGACTTTGGTAGGCAAAAAAGGCTGGGGGCATTACTCAGGCATATTATTATGAAAGGCCTTGAGGAATATCTTGGTGCTGCTCTTTATCCAAGCCATGGACAGTGACCAAAGAAAGTTTCTGTGACAGACAGCAAGGTCATCACCAAGGAGTGACTGGTGAGAAGAACATGGGTTCCTCAGATGCTCCTGTGAGATGGCACCTGCCGTGGTGGAATACATCCAAAACACACTTCCAGCAGAAATTGGAAGTGTTACTCCCATTATAATGAAATGCAAGCTAACCCTGCACCCGGTACCGGCCTCGTTTCTCACATTTGCAGCTGCTTGTGCTGGTCTGCCAGAATTCAAGGGCTGTCATGATGATAAAGGGATCAAAGGGCTGTCATGATGATAAAGGGATCAAACCTTCTTTTTTGACCATTGCTAACCTTACAAAACAGAAACTGAGGAGATACTGTTTTCTATGAATACTTGGGGATACAAATAAGGACAAAGAAACATTTGAGAGAAGAACAAATAGGTCTTAAATGACCATAAAGAAATTAATTGCTGGACCTAAAAATTAGGAAATTTCCCAGTGTAATGAACATCTTCAAAAGTGAAAAAAGTATAGTGAATGTATCATTTGAGAATAAATTATGGCTATTTTCTCCACTGTTGTAACTGCATTGTTCGGATCCTTAGAGTGGATTCCTATCATACTGGTATACCCAATTTATTTTTTCTTATTTATACAAATAAAATCATATCTACTTTAAGCGAAGCCAAACTCCTTCAATCACAGAGTTAAACTAGCAGCAAGTAGCCAGCTCCTCTGGGATGTGTTTACAGGCAGTACTGTTTTGATTCACATCCTGCTAGCATCTCTGTGACTGGAAAATGTTAAGGTCAAATCAAGGTGATTTGTTTGCTTCCCTTCTGTGGTAGGGCCATTTCCACTAGGGCTCTTGGACAAAATAAACACCAATATCTTCGTACAGCTGCTCAACTAACTAATAAGCAAAGCTGTTACTGCATTTAGCATCCACCCATAGCACTCTAACAACACCAGGTACATCTGGACACCCACAGAATCACACTTTCATGTTCCACCTCATTTAAAGGTACAAGTCAGCATCTGAAAACATTTAGCTCAAGCCATTTTGCCTCCCTCTTCTAGTTCTGTGTCAAGACTTCACATCTTGGTTTAAGTTCACCTGGGATAAATGGGGATCTGATCCTGTCTGTCCAGTGCAGAGTCAAGGCCACAGCTGCTCTCACCAACACAAACAAGTTGCACAGAAGAAAACCTGCTCAGCTGTAGTTGTGCCCTGATGAAGGATAACTTACTGCAGGGAGATGCTGAATGTCCCCTGCCCAAGGCACTGCACACACACACCTCCTGCCCAAGGCACTGCACACACACGTCTCCATTCCACCCAAAGCTGCCATGCAAACCCACACAGATCCTACACCGTGGGCAGTTTGACAGCCACATCTCCCATCCAGATGAAGAGATGACCTTGATGTGAGCCAGGGGAGAGGCACAGTCACTGCATCCCCCAACACACACTTCGAGACAAAAGAGGCAACAGGGATTAGCACCACATCAGTCAGTGTCACCAGGCCCACTGTCAGTACCCCGACAAGATAAATCATATCAAACACCAGCTTTTCCCAGGAAAACCGGGTGAAAAGATAATATGCACCTAAAACTGAAGGGCTGACATTTGTGTTCGTACACCTATGAAGTTATCTCACAAATTTAACACATCACACAAACTGCTTCACATTCATATTGAAAAAATACACTGTCAAGAAGTCTAAACCTCGGACCATACAGAGCTGCCCATCAGCAGGGGCCTTTGGAAGGCAAAACAAGTCCCTGCCAGTGCTGCACAGGGAGCTGCTCACTCAGCACCACGTGAGAGATCAGTGAATGCTTTAGCAATAAGAAAGCACTGTATTTCCAAATCAGCACATCCCCAGTGAAAAGCATTGCCTTCCCCTCGGATTGGATTGTCCCATTTCAGAGACTGAAAAGCTCCAAGTATCACATGCCTGTGGCAAACCCAGGTACCCACAGGGCCTTGGGAACAGCTCCAGAGCAGCAGAGCAGGGACTCCTCTGGCACAGCAATCCCCAGGGACGGGGACACAGCAAGGGGGCTTCTGTACACCGGGGCTCTCTCCCAGCCTCCACCAGGAAACCAGCCAGCTGCACAATCACAACATCTTCCAGTCCGGAATTACTACGTTCTGCTGAATTAAGGGAACTTAATTGTAAAGCAGATATGTCTCAACTTACAGTATCTTTTAAAAAAGATGTGTAAAGTAAAGAAGGAACACAGAATATTAGCTGGTTTTCGGTTTTTGTTTTTTTCCTGATATTCTGTAGGAAATCTTCTTTTAAAACTCAAAGTACTACTGATTCTTGAAAAAAAGGATGCTGCAGAACAGTGCTTATTTGTCTGATTATCTTGATTCTGAAACACAGGTCAAGGAACCTTAACAGTTTTGAATTCCAGCAGACTATTCTCTTCTATAATGGTTTCCACCTGATACTTCATTGTAAGAAATTATAGAATCCATTGATAACTGTAAATCCAAAAGACAGCAGTACAATAGGAGGGTTGATAAAATAAATGTAAAAATTAAGGAAGTTAAGAAGCCTGTTTAGATATCACAAGTACATCTCTGCTCTCCTTCTGTCCGAGGCTGTTATAAATTGCCAGAGGTTCTGTGGCTGGATGTTAATTAGTTCCTGAGCATTAGCAGCATGACATTGCAGAGCTTTCACACGTAGTATTTATGTTCGTACTGGGGGAAAAGGACACACCATCCTTGAATTTCCAGACTTACAAGGCATTTTTGCTCCCAAGATAAAAATCTCTACCCTGGCTATAATCCTGTGCAAGATGCAAGCCACTTCCGTTTTAAGTCCAGAAACTGAAGTTCAGGCAGCCTCCATGAAATCCTGAGCAAGGAGGGAAACAGCCAAATGCAGCCCATGCAGCAGCAAATCCTGTCTCCCCCTCCTCCAACATGTCTAAGTTTGCCCATCTAAAGACTTGGAAGTGAGACAGACACACTAGATATTTGAAAGAAGAGCCTTGGCAGGCAGGTGGCTGTTTGCCACACACACAACAGTAACAAGCTCTTCCAAAGGCCTGCTTGTGTCAGGGAACCTGGGGGAAGGAAGAACCAGCTCCCAGCTCCAAGAGAATCGTGAACCACTGAAGTTACCTGAAGTTACCTGCTCAGAGGTAGCAGTTCTTCATTGTGGAAGAAGAACATTCCATACAAGCAGAAAGCAGCTGCTGGCCTGTGGGATGAGGCATTCCTGAGTGCTGCACAGCTGAAGGAGGGGCTGCCCGAGCTTCTTATATAGGGACATTCATCCAAAGTGTAATCAATCAGCTTCCATTCACAAGGAAAAGATCATGTTTATGCTTCAAAACACAGAAAATGTCTACATAGCAGGATCCTTTGTTTTCACAATGTTCAATCACGGCACCAAGGTGGAGAACAATCAGTTCAGGAAAACAGGATTCAGTGAACTCCAGGAGAACAGCACCAACCCTCCCTGGGGAGCTGAGGGCTCCAGGTGTTCCTCCAGCAGCCCCAGCACACCAGCCTGGCCCAGCTGCTGCAGGAGAGGCTGTCCTGTGACAGGTTTGTGTTCTCTGGAGGGGTGCAGCCTGACTGGAACCTCTCCTGCACAGGAATCACTGCCCCGAGCTGGCCCGTCCCACAGCTGCACACAGGGCTGACTAACAAACACAGTTCTTCAGGTGCTCCATGGAAACTGGGAACACTGGACCATGTGAAAACACCATCCCACATTCTGCACTACTACACATAAAGCATTTTTTCAACTTTCTACAAAAAATAAAAAATATCTGGAATATTGTAAAATAGTAAAATATTTTTGTTCTGTTGCAATATGATGCCTGTGATGCCTTGAGATGCAGAGAAAACAAAGGAAAACTCTTGAAAAAATTGCAATAACTTGAATTATCTCAGCTATCTGAAAAAAGTATCTTCTTTTAGTATTTAAAATTTCAGTCTGAAATATATTAATATTTATATTATAGATCAAATCAATATGCTACTAATACAAAACAATTCAATAATACAATATAAACTCATACAATGAACTGCATCACTAAAACAGCATTTGCTAGAATTCTAACAAGGCAAGGCTTCCTCAGCCTGAGGCACTCCACACTTCCTAAAAGCAGGAATTTGTGATTCAGGCTATCTTCTTTTGCATCTATTACAGTGAAAAGATATTTAAAACCTACTCTTATGAATAGCAATAAATGCAATAAGTTTAACAAAAGCTCTTCTCCTCCTCCACCGTGCGAGTACGTTTCCAGGCTGGATCAGTGCAGGAGCAGCCGCCCGACGGACGGTGGGTGGTTCCTCCCACGCCTTTTGGAGCACTCAAGTTGGCCAAAATAAAACTCATCAGACAAATGCAACTCCTGGATTCAGTGTGCCTCTAATTCAACACTTTTTAGGTTGCTGCATATCTCCGGGGTGGGTTTTTTGTCGTTGGATTTGGGGTTTTTGTTGTTGTGGGTTTTTTGATTTTATTTCAGTGTCAGTACACGACTTGATGAATATTTTTGTGCTGCTTAAAAATAACCTCTGTGTTCCACAACAAAACTAAAAAACTGTCTCAGTGGTGAAAGACTGACTGCATCGGCCTGAACAAAAAGCATCCCACAACAGGCAGTGCTCTCTACCAGAACTTCCTTAAGAAATGTCAAGTCCTTGAACCAAAGGAAGTTTTTCTATCAGCCTGTCTATTCCGTAAACAACTCTAAACAAAGATTTTTTAAAAATTATCTTCTGGAAAAGAACATGTTTAATAACAGTGAAATCTCCCAAATCTCAGTGTATCCTGTTGCTGTGATTCACACAAAGAAACAACAGCAAAACTAAGAAAACTCAGGGATTTTCTTTCTTTATGTGATAGTCTAAACAACACAGAGTAAACGGGCACATCTCACGGGTCTGTGGGCCAGTCTGGGACTTCTGAGTTCAATGTTTTTTCATCTCTTGTCCGAAATACCAGCACTGCCAGGAACAAGTGATGTACCAGTGACCTCACTGCCAGTGTTTTCTGTTTCAGCTGAAACATGGCACTGGGCATTTTCATTACATTAGTTAGGAGGACAAAGCTGGATATGAGGGATATGGAGCAGCAACAGATGGCAAGTTCTGTCAGCATATCTTTGATTAAGGATGAATCAAACAACACAGCCCAGCAGCAGGACTGGATCACGAGCACCCTGAAAAGGTGTGTGTTACAAAGAGTCACGTTCTTGGTATCTTCTCCAATCCTTTCATCAGCTGGATTTTGCCTTTCTCTTTGTAAGCTCTACAGAGCATGGACCTCCCTCTATGTCATAGAGGGGCACATCATTTAGGTGCTGGTACGGTACAAATGAAATCTCCTTTCATTATATGCTCTCATTTCTACACTGTTGTCTTGTTTCTCAATAAGAATATCTGGCAACTTCATTTTTAAATAACAGGAGGAAAATATTAGCTCATTTTGAGATGTCTCCCTATGTATCTTTTGATACCGTGCAAAACTTGAGCTTGAATCTGTACAAGACAATCAGGGAACAGGGCCACACAAACACACCCGTACATGGAATGTTTCCAGTTAACACTCCAGTTCTTCACTTGCCCAGAAGCCCCTGCAATCACATCACATGCACCATCTTGGCTTTATTTGGTGGAAGATATTAAATACTTCAGCTTTAAGCACGTCACACCGACATGGAATTTAAAGAGTGATCATTTGTCTGAAATTGTTTCAGGGATCAGTGAATTTATTTGGTTTTAGTTTTCACCACTCAGATTTGCCTCCATGATCACAAAGGCACAAATGCTCCATTCCCAGGTTACACAACAGGAAATTCTGCCAAGGCAAGACAGTGAAGAGCATGGTTTCAGAACTGAAAAGGTTCCTTTCAGAGTACTAAGGATGCATTGCCTGCTGCTGCCTTCCTGGGGAAGAGGACAAGAACCCATCACAAACTGGGAAGTCTCCTGTTCACATCAGATTTCTAGCAGAGATGGCCTAAGTAAGATCATTTAAAGCAAATTAAAGGATAGACTAGGTGCTTTCTATTTGGACACGTGTAATGCAAATGCTTTTGAGTACATTTCCAAAAACCTGTTAAAAGCATAGCCCAGGTGATAACCTACAGCTTATCACACCACGTAGGGGCCACAAGCAGCTTTTGTGAGGAGATGAAGACAGGGACAGTTTTTGGCACCCACAGAAACTAACAGAATTTTTTTAAAGCTTCTTCCTTGTTCCCTTACAGCTAGACCTCATGAAAGAAAAGGCAACATCTGGCACCACATCCCAGCTCCTCCTTTTCCTCCCTTGCTCCCAGATCTCTGCTATTCTTTGCCCTGCCTGGCACTAGGAAAACTGCCACTACCTTCAGCCCCTCCACCTCCTCCCAGGACATTCTCCCTTTTGCTCCTGCTGCCTCTGGAGATGGCCCCAATCAGTCTAAGGACATTTCCTGGGCCAATCTGACACCGTGCAGGGCCACCCCTGCTGCCAGCCAGCACAGGGACCCCCAGACCAGTGAATCCCACTGGAGCTTCCCCACCCAATGCTCCAAGATGTACCTTGTTCATCAGAGAGTGGGGACCTGGCGCCCTAAACTGCTCTGCACGAACTCAGTTACCCTGAAGGCCAGCTCATCCCACAGCCTGCACAGGGGCACATCCCAAGGATCCCACAGCCACGGGGGAATTTCATTCACTGCCCACAACCACCACCCCACGGCTGCACAAACAGTAAACACATCAAAAATCCCCCCACCGAGCTGTGATGCAGAAAGCAAGTTTCAGCTTGTACACCTTCAAAGGGTTTCCAATAGATTCTCCTCTTTAGTAATGAATTAATCACAATACCAATCAGAACATTAGATCAGCTATAACATTGATTTAAGGTTCACAAAAACACACCACATTTCAGTTAAAACACTACATGAGGGGGCTTTAATTTTAATTATTTCTTGAATAATGGATCAATCGTTCTCAACAAAGTAACAACTCCCAGTTTCATTTCCTCTACTAAAATAAAGGCATACTTAAAATGATTTTTAAAAGCCATTAAACAGGAATTTGACCTGTCTTCAATTCCTAGTGCTAGGTAAGAACTCTCTAAAATGCTACACGAAGTAAAAAAAGGGGAGGAAGATCTGTAAGAGTTGGTCATCGAGACATTTCTTAGCAATTTCTTTTTCTTTTGTAACCACAATATCTTAAAACTACAATAACAGGAGAAAAACACATGAATAATAAAAGTATGCCCTTTAAAAAAAATTCTGTTAAAAAGGCATCTCGTTTAAAAATACCGTGCACAAACTTCCCAAAGTTGTCTCCGTTTGCCTGCAAGAGCAGGATGCCATGCAGAGGACCAGGAAGGTGCAGACAGGCACAGCCATTCTGTCGGGCCCCAGCCGAAGGCTCTGCCCTCCCCTCCCGAAGGAAAGGCAGCAGCAAACTGGCCGGGCTGGTTCCCGGCGCTGCCCCCGCAGCAGCCAGCGCTCGCTCTCCAGGAAGCGGGGCTGACTCACAGCCCAGCCCAAAGGAGGACAAGCCCGAGCCCGAGTCACCTCCCTGACCCCGGGACACGCGCCGGCTCCACCGCGTCCTGAGACACCACGCACAGCCCTCTCTCCTCCAGCCTTCCCCTTTAATGACAGTGTCGGGGACTCCATCATCAAAAAACAAACTCATTCATCTCCCGTGAAAGCCAAGGAGTCCTTCCTTCCTTCCTTCCTCCCTCCCGAAATCCAGGTCTCTCTCCGCCTCAGAGTAAAGGCGCAGCGAGGGGGAGTGGAGCAAAGGTCTGAACGCTGCTGTCAGCTGCAGAGATTTAACTGACAAGACACTGTGATTTTCTTCCGAGCAAGCAAAAGCTTTGGCAAGGTCACCAGAGGCAGTTTTTGGCTTGTCTGCATCCACGTCTTCCCCTCCCTCTGCAAACCTCCCCTGAGCAGAATAAATGAGTATTCTGTTTGGATAAAAGAACATGAGAAGTTATCCAATGAACTAGGACATCTCACAGGCCTCAGGAAAAGCAGCTGAGAATCAGCAAAGCTCCCAAGCGTGCCCAGAGAGCTCTTGGTGCTGGCAGCCCCTCCAGCTCCACTCCAAGTGCTGCTGCCAGAGCCAGCTCATCCTGCTCCTCGGGAAGGGCCATTTCCACAGGCTTTGGTTCCGGGCTCGGCTGTGGTTACATATTTGCTCTCCATCTTCACTAGCAGTGGAACTGCCTCAATGACAGCACATTGCAGTCAAGGCTGGAACAGCAGCAAGTGATAGCTACAGGTCATCCCCGAGAGCCCAGTTTCAGATCCAGCTTTCCAGTCACTTGCACATAAAGCTCTGCTAGGCCTTTTTCTTTTTCCTACTTAATTACTGAAGTTTGAACCAGTTTACTTGTAGAGTGACAGTACATGCCATATTCATAAGGATTTGCTGTCTTACTTTCACTAGAGGAAAACCCCCCAAACCCAACTAAAGCTGCTGAAATTCCGGAATTCTGACCTGCATCAGCACAGGTTCCTCGGGAGATGCCCACGCACTTGTATGAGATGGTGAAACACATTCTTCCTGCAGCAGCTGTTTCCAGTTGTGTCCCACCCACTCCCGGCACACCAGGTCACTGTTCTGAAGCCGGGCAGCCTCTCCCCCAGCTCCTGCAGTCCTGCAGCTCTGGGCTCCCAGGCCACGGCAGCAGAACAGAGCCTTGCAGCCCATTCAGAAAAGTCCCCTGTTCTGGGCACTGCTCTGCCCAACCACACTGGCAACAGCTGGAAAGGAGCACAGCTGCTCCTCCAGAGCAATCCCTGGAACCCAGACCCCCTGATCCCACTGCAAATGACAGGGAAGTAACTGAGAGCAATACAGACCTGCTTGCTCTTCAGGGGTCTTTTCTGTAAAATATTACAATAAGTGCATACTAAAGCCAACTACTCTTGATTACACTCACTACAGTTTCATTAAGCTCACTGAGCTCCCTGAACCAGTCACTGCTTTCCTGCACCAGACAAATAACCCAGTGTTGCAGGACCTGCTAATTTTCAGCATCACAACTAAGAACGAAAAAATACCCCACAACAAAATTAAAACATTACTCACGGAGTCCCATCTTTCAGAATTGCTTTTCATCTGTACTTAATGTATTTAAATAACCTACATAAAGTGAAGCAGAAGTACATGAAGTTTTTATTTATGTTTCCTGTTTGGTTAATATGCAGAGTGTTTCTCCACAGAGGCTTCTCTCACAGTACATGAAGATTTCTACACTAAGCACCAGACACACATTACTAATTGAGATTACTATTATTTGTACATAGCATGTACCATCACTCAATATAAAGAATACACCAAAATACATTATAGATCCTATTTTGCTACTACACAAAGCTGCTATAAAAAAGTAACATATCCTATCGCTTCCCTTGTTTTCATTGTGTGACTGAAATCACGTTCATTGTAAAGGGATCCTGCATTACTGTTAAAAATGCAAACTCCAAAAGGTGTTATCTTATTGAAATTTTAAGAAAAACTAGAACAAATTCTCCCCTCTTATAGAAGATTACTCTTTCACTAGAGTTGCTCCAACTGCGTTTTATAGCAGAACTTCTATTATTAGTACTGCTATTTATCCTTAACATCTAACAAGATGAAAGGGAAAAAGACATAGTTTTTACTGGAAAAGGCCCATCAGCTGTTCTACCTTAATTAAAAATATTAATAGCAACTCATTCCAGTAGCAATAAGGCCCTTCAAAAGCAATTTCAACAGAAGGAGAAAGTTACTGCAATCTGCTTTCCACAGTCAGGTTACATTTGTTTGCATGTAACATTGTAATGTTTAACAGAAACATTACAGAAGACAAGTGCCAACAAAAAGCTCTCAAAACACACTCCCTCCACCTTAAACATGATGGACAAGACTGAATTAGTGTCTCTGCACAAGCTAAACAAGTATATTTAGTAGGTTCCCATATTTTTATGACAGTGAACAATTTATTTACCTCAAAAATATAGTTATTTGTTAAGGGGAAAACGTTGTCATCCTTGTTGTCTCCTAATCTCTAAACTCCAAGTTATCAAAAAATCAGAATGCTGTAAAAACTGAAAAGCTGGTTCATGCAACACTACTGCTCTCAGTCCAACCACACCTTTTCCTTCAAACAGTCGAATCTGGAAGCAGTGACTAATGTAAAAGTAACAAGGAGCAGAAGGCTGTTTAAAGAAAAAAAAAAAAGAGTACAAAGGTCTACGGGGCCAACACAGGCACTTGAGAAACACCCCGTTCTCCGCCGGTGAGCTGGGGATGCCTCCGGAGCGCCAGCCGGGAGGGGGAATGGACCAGAGCAGGCTCGAGCCATCAGCTATGGTTCTCCTGTGCTGAAACAGCCCAGGTTCAGCATCAGGATTAATTTTATTGTGCCGACACTTCATTTCCCAGCTCTCCCAGCCCGAGCCTCGGCGGTTGCAGTCGGTAACCGGCACCTGCAGAGCACTTTCTGCTCTGGCACTGCAGCGAGCCCGAGGCACGGCCGGCGGCACCTCCGCGGGCAGCGCGGGCAGCGCGGGCAGCCGGACCCGGGGCCACCGCTCCTGCCCGGCCCCTGCTCCCACTGCTCCGATGGGAGAGCGGGGGCAAACACCGCGTAAAGTTGCCGGAGCCGCGCGAGCCGCGCTCCCGGTGCGGGCCGGCGATGCTCCGCCGCTCCCCGGTAGCGGCCGGCGGGAGCGCGGCTCGGAACTCTGCGGTCACACAGCGGGTACGAAAATCTACATTCGATCCCGTGCGGGGAACACCGCGGCGGCAGCGGGGCCGGGGACCCCCGGGAGCACCGCGACGGCAGGCGGGGACACGCGGGAGCAGCGGGACGGCAGCGGGAGCCCGAGACCTCTGGAGCACCTGGACGGCCCCGGGCAGCTCCCGCCGCTCGCCCCGCGGTGCGGCCGCCCGGGGGCCGTGCCCGCCGCGCTCCGCTCTGCCCGCGGCTCCGGCCCGCGCACGCCCCGCGCACAGCGGCGGGCCCGGGCTCGGCGCGGCGCTCGGGGCAGCGCCCGGGCGGCGGCTCCTCCGCCCGCAGGGCCCCTCCGGGCGGCCCTGCCGGGCTCTCCGCGGCCCCGCGGGCGCGGAGGACGCGCCGTGCTCCGCCCGCGGGCCCCGCGCGGGTCCGCCCCAGGCGGCGGCAGCGGCTCCGCGGCTCCTCGGCCCCGGTGCCCCGGCGGGCTCCGCCGCTCGCCCCCCTCGCTCCCGCCCCCCGGCCCCACTCACCGCGCGAAGCGGCCCCGCCGGGCGCGCCCGCCCTACCCCGGGGTCTCCATGGTGGCGGCCCCGCCGCCCGCCCCGGCCCCGCCCCGCCCCGCGCGCCGCGTCACGCGCCGCCCGGCCAGGCGGCCGCGCCCATTGGCCAGGCGGGCCCAGAGGCCGCGCCCCATTGGCTGCTGCCCCGCGTTAAACCCGCCAATGGCAGGGCGACTTGAGGTTGCCGTGGTTACCGATGCTGTGCGGCGGCGGGCACAGCGCGGGACCGGGCCGGGCCCAGCCGAGCCGAGCCGGGCCCAACCGAGCCAAGCCCAGCCGAGCCCGCGCTGCGCCCGGGCCGGCTCTGTCGGGCGCGCCCGCCGGACGGGCCCGCGGGGCCGGACGCTGCCTCGCGGTGAGTGTCCGAGCGCGCCGGAGTGCAGCCGAGTGAGAAAGGGGTAGTGCGGTGGGGCCCGGCCCTTCGGGCAGCCCCTGCCCTGCCGCCGGAGCCCCGCTGGAGCCGCAGGTCGGCCCTGTCCGGCCGCACTGCTGAGCCGCGTGCTCCGGGATGGCCCCGCTCGGGCGGGGAGGTCGGGTCCCCGCAGCACGTACGGCCCGCGGGCCGCTCCCGCCCGACGGGCCGAGTGCAGGCGTCCGGGAAAGACTGGGAGGTACTTCCCGTGGTGTCTGAACATCCCGCCGCTTCGAAGCTTGTGGTCGCGGCTGAACTCTCTTGATGGCGTAAGGAGGGGTAAATGGGCTAAAGAAAAGCCACTATCTCTGAAGATGCTGTAAAACACTTTAATAACAGGTTTTGTGTGGGAGGGCACGTGTGTTAAATGCTTGGGCACGCTTTTGCATTGTGTGCTTGTCCTGAACAGACCACCTGGGTGTGTCGCAGGTACCTGACTGGTTTCCCATTCACGTTCCCTCCTCCCCTCCACAGCGATAGGCACTCACCACTTCACTGAGGGATGCAGCAATGACACTGTAAGTGGCTAAGAGGAGCCAAGACTAAATTGCCACTTGAATCTTCCTAGAAGTGCATATGTTCTCATTTTATTCTATTATGCTTTTGCCTTTTATCTTTTCCTGGTACTTGTCTAGCACGCTAAAAGGCTCTAGACACTCTCCTGTAGGCAGACTTGTGTTAGGTGTAATTCAGCGAGCAGCTCTTGCTGTCTGAAGAGGTTGTTTTATTCACCCCTTCCCATTGCATTGAGGCAAACTGTGTAGAAATCTTGCTGTAAACTAACCAAGAATTATCTGCATTTTTACTTGTGTCTTTTTTTTCAATCCAGGTCAGTTTTTCAGTTTAGTGTCTGATGGGATTCACCATATTTTTATCTTGGGCATAAGGACATGTGAGAACTGTGATGTGGTTTAATCAGTGTTAACACTATAGGTAGAACTGTGCCCTTCCCCTCTGTTCAGGAAGGAACTGCAGGTAACAAGGAGGTAGCTGAACATGGAGAGTCACCTTTAAACTCAGAATTCTTATAGTCCCTTCTCCTAATTTCCCACTAGGAATGCAATCTGCTATGCAGAAACCGTGTAGGTTATTGGTATGATATTTAATCTATGAGGTATTTGCTATTGGCATGGAATAATGCAGTAGGAACTCCCACAGCATGATCATATGCCACATTGAAAACACTTGGCAGCTGTAAACAGGGGTCTTGAGTCCTCACTGCTCTGAAGATCGCATGATTCATACCATGTGAGGTGGATATAAAATGTTACCAAACCAGAATAGTGGCCTCCTTCTAGGAAATGGGAAACAGGAGCTGAGAGGAATAACTGTAGAAACTTAGTAAAACAAAGAGTAACAAGGGTGAAATAAGTGGGGGAAGGGTCAAATGAGAGTGGAGAACTAGGGAAAAGGAAAAAGAAAATGTGAAATATGTAGATCTAGAATAAAGGGAGGAGAAAGTACAGAACCTCTGAGAACAGTGGCCTTCATTAGTTGCAAGGTAGTTTCTACCAAAGGTGTACTGGATTAATTAAATTGACTTCAAATCAGTCTCAGCTGCTTTAAACCTGTAATTTGGGTGTTGTGGCATTGGCTTGGCTTCCACAGATAACAGCTTTTGGCAATGAAGAGGCTTGTTGGCCCCGGGTGAATGTAACCATTCCTGAAGTCGCTGTGGGGACTGTGGAAGGCACAGGCTGCTGGCAGGACATGGGAGGTGGCACCATGCCACCTCCAGGCCTCCCAGGTTCTGGGTGGTTCCAGGTGGGGCTGTAAAGCCCAGAAGGATCAGAAGAGGCTGGTCCAAGAGCCCTGTATCCCCATGGAGCCATGCATTGCGAGGTTTGGCTGTGCTTTACACTTGCCCACTGGGGTGAGATGGGAAAGGGCAAGAAATACTGGCAAGAAGGAGAAAGGGATCTTGAGATGGTTTGTTTTGGCACAACACAAGTCTAAAGAATGAAAAGTAGTGTTTGAGATCCTGTCAGGTCTGGAAATATATTGAGTGACTGTCAGTGAAGAGCAGCTATTTCATTCTATCTGGTATTAGTCATCCCCTCACAGCTGCTTTATTTGCTTTGGCACCCTGAGCAGCCAATACATTATCTAATTGACTGCTGTGTGTCCCAGCCCAGCGATCCTGCCTGGTTATCCCTGCACTGAGCCCAACAGGGACAACAGAAGCTGTGCAAAGGCACCCCATTTTAACTTTGCACTGCAAATGGCTGCTTGCTTTGATTCCTGATTCCATGAGCTGATAGTGGGATTTGTCAAATACATGTTTCAGTTCTTATATCAGTTTTGGGATCAGCAACAAACAAGTACAGTTTCTTTTTATTCACCTTCTTGGGGATGTATCTGGAAAGTAAGATCTGTCTCGTTCTCAGCATCATTTGGAAAGCCCTGATTCTGCTCTGTTTGCAGTTCATAAAAACCTGCGTTTTCCTTCAGAACCTTACTGGTTTCTCTTGAGCCTTGAATCTGACCTCTTAAACTGTTTGTGCTCCTTTTCATTGGTTTAGAGGGCAACATAGTTAGCAGGCATTTGCTAGTTGTTTTGCTGCTGTTGTGCTCTTTCAATATTTCAAGTCCTTATGTTTACCTGCTTCCTTTAATCTATTCTGAAATTAACCCAAATTCAAGTCTTTCTTTTTATGTATATTCCATCTTTAATTTTAGTGATTATTTCTCTATTTGCAGGGTTACTTAGGTTTTCTTATTGGATGTAAGCATGCAGGCACCGTGACTAAATAGTGGGAATTGTTGGCACAGAACACTTGAACCTTGGAAATGCAGGGTTATGAAGACAAATATCAGTCACAAAAACAGTGTTGCTTGCTTTTTTTTTTTTTCCTGGAAGCTATTTAGGGCTATCTGTTTTATCTGTAATCTGTTACAGATACTGAAATAACAAAAGTTGGGGAAAAATACCCGGAGAAGAGCGATGCCCATGGCAGGTTAACTGAACACACGGGCAGCTGTTTAGAGCTCACGTGGGAATTTATTTAGATGTGTGGGTTTTTTCCCCTCGTTAAAACATACAATTTGATTTCAAAAGTTTCTGCAAGCCATTGTGTTGATATCACAGCAACTCAGACAATCACAATGCAACTGATTTTGGCTAATTTGGAGGCTGTAATTTTATTTGGTATAAAAAGCACTAAATGTTCTCCTGCTTTTTCTCCTTCACCTGGGAGGCGTGGCACCGAACAGGTGTATTTCTGCAGCAGTAGGGGACTGAGATTTTGCTGTTTCAGCAAGGGCTTTTACACAAATGTTCAGTTTCAGACAGTGCCATTCAAAATTACTGCTCTGCCGTGGGTGGAGACTGCCTTTCCCTGTGGTACAGCAAAATAGTGGGGAAAACTGTTTGGATACGGCCGTATTTTCTTCCTTTTGTTTGTATTTTCTTCCTTTTTTTTTTTTTTTCTTCTGCATGGTTTTGAAGCATCAGGTAGGAGTATTTGATTCAGGATCCTGCAAAATGCTCAGCATGACCACCAGCCTTCTGATGGCAGAGCCCCCGTGCTCTGGCTCAGCTGCCACGGGGAGGACAATGCTGCCCTGTAAGGATATCTCCAGCCTTCCTCGTGCCAGCAACAGGATCCTGCAACTGTGCAGGCAGCTGGATTTCACAATTGGTGCAGTTTCCCCAGAAACCTCCCCAGCACACATGCTCTTATTTCCTCAGTTGGCTTAGTTTCCTGGTGAAGTGCACTGTTCCTGCCTCGAACGCTGCACTAAGCAGTGGGAGAGGAGCTGTGGGCTGAGGGAACAGGGGGCCTCCTCTTTTGGCAGAAGGGGGGAATGTTTTGCCCTGGATACCTGTTCCAGCAGAATGGAGGTTTGAGGAACAACAGGTTACTGGATCACAGTGTGAGCTCCGTAACCTTTTCTGGACAAAAACAGAGCACCCTGTCCCCATATATTCCTTCCCCTGGTGGTGTGGCCCCAGAGCCATGTATGGGTGTTGTGTTTGGGCTGCAGGGGGGCAGGAAAAGGGACATCCTCGGGTGAGCTGTGCTGCTGAAGCCAGGTCCTAATTGTGAAACCAGGTTTGGTCACACATGTGCACCTGTAAGTCAGGGCTGCTCTTGGACTTTGCTGCACCTGACAAGACTGGACAGCTTGGCAACAGCCAAGTGGATGGTTTGGTGAGAGGATGGGAGGAATCACCAAGTGGGATGTCCAGTAAAGACAAGAAGGTCAGCAGTTGGCCTATTCTGTGGGTTTTCAGGTCCCTGTAAGTAAAAACATAAAAAAACCCTAACCAAAGCACAAAACAACTCCCCGCCAAAGCCCACAAACACAGCAAGAAACCCCACCACCCTATCTGTGGACAATGCAGGTACTTACATCTGCTCAAGGACAGGGGAAGGCCTGCTAAAATCCTTTGCAGTTCTACCAACTGCTGCAGTTCTCAAGCTGAACAAAATATTACCCATCTTCTTGCTAGGCTGTGTTTGAGGCCTGGGAAGAGTGTTGAGAAATTAAACAAATTGTAATTTTTCATACCAGACCAAGGATATAGAATTTCAAACTCAAATCTAGAGATCCCTATGAATAAGGAGGCAACAAAGAAAATGTATATGCAGAAAGAAGATTGATTCATATTTTCAGACTGTACATTTCTAATGGCTGGAACTGAGAGGCTTCAGACAAGCATGGCTTGTTTTTTGTAGTAGCATATCAGACAACATTATGCAATAATTTAAAGTGCAGTTGTGCCAAATGCTCCCCTGCACATAACTCGGCCTAGCAAAACTGGCAAAAGCTGTACAACATGATACTGATGCTCCTGACAAAATAACCTGCAGTGGCTCCTAAATCACATGAATTATCTGTCCCTCTGGCTTCTCTCTTGTAGGCTGCAAACAAATGTTCTGTTCTGACTCCTGCTATGCTGCTGAGACAAAAGTTGGCTGGGCTGACTCAGGGATGGTGCTACAGAGTCTTTGGTGTCAGCACAACCTCACAAGGTCCTGCTCCCTCAGGTTCCTCCTTCCCCCTGGCCCTGGTTGTGTCCCACCTGCAGTTTGGTGTGGGAAGGGACCTGCGGAGCTCAGGCAGGTGAGATGCAGAATTGCTCTGAAGTAGAACCATAAATGTGCAAATCACTGCAACTCCAGACAGCCACAGCTCCTCATAGGCTGTAACAGGGAAAAGTATCTTGGCTTAAGGAGAAATTGGACTTATTCAGAGTCACATGTTCTCAAAGCACTGATAAGCTGTACCCCCAACAGCATAAACTAATCCAGCTGTATCCTGCCTGCAGTTCATTAGGAGATGCTGGCACAAATTGGACTGTCAGCAGAGCTGTGGGGAGGGGGCCTCCAGCAGTGGGGCAGGGACCCTTTCCATACAGATTAGGTTTTCTAAAGTAAAAAACATCAGTAACAAAGCTAGCATGAAAATGTGGTAGGTGGAAGTGCTTTAATTTAAAAGACTATACAGAAGACGTGCAAAATGTGAGGACAACTTAAAATCACCTCTTAAATTCCATAAAACAAGGAACTGGAGTCCTCTTTCCCTTCCTGCATTGAGAAAATCTGGGCTTTACTAGATAGAGAAAATGAAGCTATCATGACTGAAACTGCATTTCCAATTGTTCATTTTGCAGCACTGGAAGCAAAATCACGTTGGTTGATTTATCTGAAGAGCAACGGGGCTGTGATTTAACAGCTGGAATCCAGATAATTTGCACAGATTTTTTTAAGCCCAGTCTTCAGTAGGTGTTTGTTGGTTTTTCTTAGAGTGGCTCAATGGCTCCTTTTTACTCTGAGCTTCTTTAGCTGTCTCCCATTGAACTTTTGCTGCTACTTGGTATTGATTGTTTCAGTATCTGACAGTTTAGTGGTTGTGATGCCTCTTGCAGAACACACTGTTCTGCTGCAGCTGCTTTGAGGTCTTGCTGCTTGACTCTCCTTGCCTGTAGAACTGCATCCTTATTCCAACGGCCCTGTGTCACTATACATGGAATCCACCTTGGAAATTCCTGTGCTACAGGGTGGATCCTGCCTCTGGATGAGAAGTGCCAAGCCCAGGTACTTTATTATACTGCAGGGAACGTTGATACTCTGCAGTTTTGTGTTACAGCACCTTTACTTTTGTAGTGCTAAATGAATTCTGGAGATGTGAGTATTTTATCTGATGGATGCAGAGCAGCAGAGGGGAAAGTTGCTTGCTGCACTGTTCCAAACATCCCACTCTCCACACAGCCTGGCCAATAACAGGTGTGATTTATGGACCAGGCAGGTACAAGTCGATTTAAAACATTTGTTATTTCTTCAGTAATGGAGAAAATTATAGAGTGCTATAATGGATAACTCAGCCTCACATCTTCCAATAAATCTTTAAATGAATGTGTTCATATTGTTGGTAACTTTTGTTATCTATGAAAGTAATAAATAGGAAGCTAGATGGAACGTTAATAAAAAGGATATAATAAACCTGCAAATTTCTTGTGTTCAATGCAGAAGTCTGTAAATGATGCCTCAGAATTTCTGTCTTTAGCTCAGCAAAGCAGGGTTTTTCCAGGAGTTGTGGCTGGCCTGTCCCTGAAAGTGCCCAAGGCTGGGCTGGATGGAGCTCTGAGCAACCTGGGCTAGTGGAAGGTGTCCTTGCCCACGGCAGGGGGTGGGACTGGGTGGGCTTTAGGGTCCCCCAATCCCAACTGTTGTATGATAATTAACCTCTGGAAGTGTCAGAGGATTTTCTCAGTTGGTGCTCTCTCTCAGTCAAACCTTGCAGTTGGCAGATGTGCTGGCTGCAGCTTTGCAATCAACACGTTTGCTCGGTGAAAGTGGATTGAGCTTCTTTTGTTCAAAACAACACAACTTAAAATGCCACCTGACTCACCTGAGCCAATGTGACATGGTGACTTCTTTTCCTACCCTTTTTATGTCAACTTGTCGACTTCTAAAACATTTACTTTCTTTTGTTTATGTGCTTGTTGCAATGTTTTTTCCATGTGAAGTGTTTTTAAAGTTTATTTTGTCTTGGGTTTTCTAAAAATATTCAAAGAATGGAGGGGGAATAGCTGTCCCTTGTAACATGCAGATCCTTGGAAAGCAGATGAGCTATTCCCTGTCCTTGCAGGGTGACAGAGCAGTCCATGAGGCTGATTGTTTTAAGTGTTACTCAAATTGATCTTCCTACTTTGGATTAAGTTTTACTTAATGAGGAAGTAATGAGATTATCATAGACAAAAAGGACTATGTCTCTTTTGGGAACGCACCATTTCAGAGACTTGACTTTATTTCAAACAGATCCATAATTCTTTCTTCAGGGGAATGTAAATTTAAACTGCAGTCATACTATGGGACTTCTCTAGCAACTGTTTTGACACTGAATTATTGAAGTATTATACTGTGTATTTTCCTGGGGAAAGGATTGACTGCTGCAAGATTAGCACGTTCTGGATGGGTGCCATTCTCAGATAGTTAGTTCAACCAGAAGAGAATGGATCTGATTAAGGGATAAAGCTGGTTATTTGTTTGTTGTTTGTACTCTGTGCCCTACAATGGGACTGATTCTTTGCCTCTTTTCCCTGACAATAATTAGGATGAGAGGGTTCCAACAACTTCATGTTAATATTCTTTTTCTTTGAATGAAAACATGCAGTAGCTAAGCAATAACATTTCCATTAAACTTTAAAATCTTAAAAGAAGCCTTCCGCAGATTTTTAAGGAATCTCCAGCTATTCCAACAAGGGCCTGAGAATAAGGGATACCTGTGTTGGGGGATTTTTTCTGACTTTGTATTTTTTAGGCTCATCTGCCCTAATCTGCAATCCAGGTTCCCACTGATGCTGTGTTCCAAGTTTTCAGTCAGCCGGTGGTTCAGCTCTGGTTTGTAGTGCTGTACACCCAGGGTAAGTTACTGAGCCTCTGAGGATTGTGGGATTCACAGACATGAAGAGCAGCTGCTGCACTGTCATGGATGGTGCTATTAAACTGAGTTTTGGGTAGAGCTGATTCACATTATTAATTTTTGCATTTAATAATGTGACTGATTTAAAACATGCATAAAAAGTTGTGCTTTAGAAGGCACATCCAGGCTGTTCGGCACTGTGCCCACCCCCCAGCAGTGCTGCCCTTCAGTGCCTGAGCAGCAGTTTGGCTGGGAGGGAGAAGTGGCACTCGGGACCCAGATCTGCAAAGATCTGTGTGTGCAAATGACCTGTTGAATGGAGAGAGGGGAATTAGGCTCCTTCCAAGTTACTGGTTAAGCTCACTGGGAGCACTCACAGTTGTGGAACCAGGGCCTGGCCTGGACCTGACTCATCCCCAGGAGCAGCCTGGGGCAGACTCTGCTTGCTCCAGAAATGCTGACTAACACTGGGGAGTTTAATTTCTATTTAAATGAAAGGGAGGAGGATCTTGCCTCAATATTGGCTGTTCCCATATGCAGGAATAAACTGATGTTGTACACCTCAGGCACCAGCAAAGGTTTCCACTAAGAAGTGTTTGGCTGAATTGGAGATGTAATCTTTTAAGAGGTCACATTTGTTATTGCCTAGTAGAGTTCAGAATTGTGGTGAAATACTAAATTATCAAAAGGAGGAGATACTGAGGATTGGTAAATCTCATGCTTTTTACTGCTGCTAAAAGATTTATCTGTGTCTGACTGCAGGCAGAGCTGAGTTGGTGTTCTTGGGGGACAGGTTTCTGTGTACAGGGGCTTCTGGTTGAATTTTTTGTACTTCTTTCTAAGATGCATCCAGACTTCTGGTCTAGGGACTGTATTGAAGTTTGAGCCAAGTCTTGAAGCACAGGGTCTGAATTTGGGCTTAGATGGACTCTTATAGTATTGGAGAGATTTTTAGCTATATTGGCATTAAAGCAGAGATAAATTTAACTGGCAGTGCTTTTATCATTTTGATTGGTACATTTGCTTACTGAAGATAAAATACAGGTTTATATAGATCTTGTCCTTTTCCAAAACCATGTCAGCGTTCATTTTCTGTGTTTTAGTGAGATCATAACGTTGAATTTATGATAACAGAAAATGATGTCCGTGAAAAGCCGAGATCAAATACAGACGTATGACGTCACTGTGGAATAGAGAAATGGGATGGCTAGAAGGGAACAAGGACTTGGTTAATCAGGCACAGTAGCCCTAAAATTACAGAAAACGGCCCATAAGGTTTTTTCTGCATCAGTTCTGTTTCTGGAGATGTATTTGCCTGCTTTCTTTTCAAAGGAGGTAAAGCTAAGGTGAATATGTGAAATTTTGTTCAAGTGCTGACATTAAATCAGAAATGTGTCAGTAGAAAGATATTAACAATTTGCCAAAGGAATAAGTAAATAAATAATCCAGAGGGGTAGCTCTGCTGCTGCTAATCTTACTGGTATCCACAGTTATTTTTCAAAAAGGACAGCATTTCCTGTGTTAGGAGAAGCTTGTCATTTAAATCTGGCCAGATGGAGCCAGATTAGGCTGATGGCTCCCAAAATGTGTGATCCAGGAGAGTGACGCTGACGTGGCAGCTGCACAGGGGACAGTCATAAAAGGGGGTTAGAGAGGGAAGGGGGCCATCACCTTAAAGCTTTCAAGTGCTTCCAATTTTTCATGAATATCTGACCCTTTGTTTTAGGGTCAGATAAGAGTCCCTGGTAGTATACTCTTCCCAAATTTATCAGTAGAAGTAGCACTTGGATGGTGAGAAAACAAAAGAAAGTGGGGGGGAGGAAGGCTGACTACCTATAGCAGAGAACTGGGGTTTCTTTTAAGCTTGTGAAAGACCAGACTGTCAGCTTCTTGTGCAGTTATTTTCTAAAGACAGGTGTTTCATCTGGCCTTTACATTATTCAGCATTTTGCAATGTCTCCTCACCCTGATTTGTTTTATTAAGCTAATAAAATCTTAGCCCTACTAAAGGTAGGTATGGTGCAGTAATGAAATTGTCAGCTGGTATTCCCTTTCTCTTCATCCGGCTGAAGGTCCTGACCTGACCTGACCTGGTTTTCTTTTAATTTGTTTCTAAATCCCTCGCTCTTGTTTTTGACCACCAACAGCAGAGCTGGAACAGGCACTGTGAGCTGATGGGGAAGGCAGGAGAATAACCAGAAGCCAGCCTGGAAATCACACTGGGGAAAGTCCAGGTTTGTCTTGCAAGGTGCTGCTCATTCTGCCAAGCCTGGGTAGGGGTTGCTGGTACTTTCAGAAACGGTTTGCATCCTCCTGTGCAGTTGTACAGCACATAATGCTAACTGGCAGAGCTCCCTAATGCAGCTCTTTGCCGCCTTCTTTTAGGGCTTTCATTTTCTCTCTTGTTAATGATTTCCTTGTGGCTGTGTCCTGAAGAGCTGTGTTTGAAAGTTTTAAATGCTAAGGTGTTAATCTTCTGGAATCTGTTCATAGCCTTTCTGGTCACAAATGATAAATGGATTGACCAAGTTCCTGGATAGTGTGGTCGGTTCAAGCTGCATTTTGTGGATAATAATAACTAATGGCTAAAAAAACACCACAGAAACAAACCTATTCCCAAAGAAACTGTGGCAAGGGAAATTAGGTTCCTCTGGTTCGAAGCAGTACTGCTTACTGAATAACCTTCCTTAGAAAGGAGGTATAAAAATTTAAGTTATTCTGTTGCACCCTGTGAAGGCAAAAATATGCTTTAGTGCAATTAACTCTTCCTGAAATTGATATTTCTACTCTGTAAGTAGTTTAGATTCCAGAATGCATAGGTGTATGGAAAAAAAAAATCATTAGCTGTAACTCATTAGCTCTGTTCAAGCAGCAGCAAACCTTTAAAAATTAATAATTTTCATGGGGAATGCTAAGTCTGTGTTGTAAGATGTAGTATGCATTCAGTGCAAGATTTCAATTGAAGGTGACAGGGAGCCTGCTGGGGAGGGGTTGAGCAAGGACCCCCAGAATTAATCACCTGTCAGTTAAATTTCTTGGGTTTAAACCTACAAATAATTCTATCTTTGTAAAGTGTCTTTATGATGTAAATACACTAAGCCTCACCCTAAATTGATTTCCTTTCCCCTTTAATACTGATTCTACAACCAGGAGAAATACTAACATCTCATAGAATTTAATGGGAGCATTGACATAGTTGAAATTACTCTTTTAAGGTTATAAAATACAAAAATACCAATAGTCTCTTCAAGTGCAAAAGTATGAAGGTGATTAGAAGCACTGCCAGATGCAAAATCTAGTTAAAAACTAAGATGTGCCCTGAAACATTTGCATCACTTTCCATGAACTAGAGTGGAAATGCAAGAGGAAGTAGAAAAAAAAAATCTGCTACATGTGATTCTCCATGGGTTATGCTTGCAAGAATGAAAACTAGAAGTAGATTTTATGCTATGTGGAATTGCTGAATCCCAGGGATCAGAGGGATTTCCTGGAGTGGTGCTGGGACCCTGAGCTCCCAGAGCAGTGTCACTGCTGTGGCACTGGGCTGGGAAAGCTGAAGGTGGAGGCTTGAATGCCCTTTCTAAAGACTAACCATGTGAAAAGAGCAGTCAGAGAATGTTCTGAGGTAAATTGTGTGCTTTGTGCCACTGAATGCCCTCCCTCCCTTGAGCCTGGGGGAGGTGGGTGCTGAGAACTGCCAGTGGTGCAGGCAAAGCCAAGGCAGCTTTCACCGTTGTGTGTCTCTCCTTTTGACTCTGCAAGGAGCTCTGCTGTCCCACACTGTAGTTGGGACTATCCCATGTTTTGTTTTCCTTTGTAGATATATTTTCCTGCTTTTCCTTTGAGGAATTCTGGTGGCTCGGTTGAAGCTGCTGCTGGTGCAGATCTCCAAAGCTCACGTGGTGCCCCAAGTGTTGTGCAGACAATCTGCTCCAAGTGCAGTGCAGATATATTTATTTCTGTTTGCAGTCTCACAACATGATAGCCCTGCTGATATCTCTGCTAAGGAAATCAACACTGCTGAGTAAATATTAACCGTTGTACACAAAACCCTCAAGAGAACTTGCTGTTGTTTAAAAATGGTGCTGCTGATCTGAAGAGCTCCAATGGCTCTGCTGGAGAATGGCCAAGCTTGTTCAGGATCCTTGGGAGGGTTCTGGCCCTGCTTTTCCTGACCCATGTAACTACAGGCTGCATCTGATAGGGGAAGAAGAGATTTGATGCAGTTAGTCTTCACTCCTATGTTATTAATAGCATCAGTAGGGTTACAGAAATACCAAGCCACAGTTAAATATTCACATTTTCCTGACAGAGCCTATGAATTGAGACTTATGATCTTTCTAAGAAAGAAATCTATGAAAGGTTTAGACTGGTCAATCAAAAAAGTTTTAAAATAAAGAATTTAAATACCTTGTGATGCTTTCCCTTTTCTCTAAATCCAGGTATTTACTCTTAAATGAAAGGGTAAAATTCAGCAAAGAATTTGAGGTTTTTATTATTAGTGTTTTGAATTTTCCCGTTCAACCTTAATGACTGTAAATTCAGTGGAAGATTGTCACATAATTGTGCTGGACTTTCCAGAAAGTGCTGAATATTATAGAATTCCATGGAAATGATGCCAGTTTCAAGGGTTTCACTTTTCCTTTGTTATGGTTCCCTCTCTGTCCCCGTTTATAATTGCAGAATTTCGTGATTTGTCTGCTTTCCCCTCCTCCCAGGAAGACGATCTTGGAGGCTGGAAATCTAAGGGAATTATGACAGCAGGGAGACTAAACTAAAACTAATTTATAGACTTGTAAACAACCTGAATAAAAAGAATTTTCTTTATATGCCTTTTGAAATTATCTGCCCATAACTTAAAGATTTGTGTGTTGGTGATGGAGCATTTCTTGTTCAGTTGTATTTCCAGTGACAAGTCCTAGAGACAGAAAGGCAAGCCTGTGTGTAGCTGACCTTTCTAAGAAGAAGCAGAAAATCATATTTTGTCTTTAGGGGGAGAAGAAGCAATATTTAAACTGGCTTTGTGCATCCTGAAGAAATAAGTAAGGTGAATCCCATACTTCACTGTGTTATGTAAATCCCTACCTTAAGGCTTTACATATATAATTAATTTGAATTTTTTTAAAAATCTATTCCAACCGAAGTATATATGCAGTTAGGAAATTGTATGTAGATAAGCTGATGTATAGATAAAACATTAGCATGACAAATGGGCCAAAGTTGCTTCTGGTATGGAGAATTGCCTCATTTGTCTGGATGAATCTGGCAGTGTTATATGGTTACAAACTGAAACCAAATAATTGCTGCCAGCAGAGAAAAAGAGAATCAGCAGTACGAATGTGCTAACATTTTCCTTCCTTTCTTTCCCCCTTGACTTTCCAGGAGGATGTAGAGTTTGGCATAGAACTGTGAATTTATTTGCAGGTGACTATCAGATGGTAAAATACACATTAGTGTTTCAAGAGGAAAATGAACTCCCTCATGTATTCGCTGGCTTTTGTGTTTTTTTAATTTCAATATTTGTGATCAGTTGATGACATTCAGTGTCGCTTCTGACCTATTGATCCTGCCAAATACTTTCAGCCCAGATTTGCAAAGGCCGCTCTTGGGTGAGGACAGGGGACATTTAGCCTGCAAGGGACAGTCTCATAGCCGTGCTAAAGAACACTGGAGACTGTCCATGAAGCTCTGAGAAATGTCACACTTTAGCCATGAGATTCACTCTTTTGCCCTTGGTTTGGTCCAGGAGTGTTCCCTGTGCACAGCCTGCTGCTCGTGTGTTTTCTCTGCCTTGTCCCTTCCCAGTTCCCATGGACAGGACACCCTCACACTGAGCACAGCAGCAGGGAGGGTGTGGCTGTGATTTCAACTGCATTTACCATGTCTGTGCAGTAGGTGTGGACACTCATTCCTGGGCCTGTGGGCTGTCTAAGCTGGATTTTTACACTGTGTTGTTTTTGATGGTTCCGCTGTACTTTCCAGCTCACAGGAAAGTACAATGTTGACTGTCTTTGGTTGCAGTCTCACATTTTTATTTGACTGGCATTAGTAGCTCTCTCTCAGAGTAGTTCCCTTTCCATTGCTTCTGCTGCTCTTCCTTCCCACCTTTGTGTTGCATTGTGCCACTCTTGTAATTTGTAGGGATAAACTAGTTCAATTCACTAGAACAGTGAGGAAATAACTCCATGATACACCATTGAACAGTCTTTGCTCCTCTACTGTTTACTGTGTTGCTGCTTGCTGTAGGACCAGACAAAAGTCAGAGGTATGACAAAGAGGAGGAATCTTGTGTGTAGGGAATTTTGGCTTAGTAGAACAGGGTTTGTGGGAGCCTGGTTGGACATGACCTTCCCCTTCTGGTGTGACTCAGTGGTGGATTCGGTCGGGCTCAAACATTTCAGTTGGATCTGCTGCTTTTATTTATATGCCAGACCTGAGGTGGCATCCACGTATGTTTAATTATGGTGAAAGCAAGGGGCTTGAGACTTCAAAGGTCTTTTTACAGTGTGGTGTAACTTATTTTATCTTAAATGTCACAGTAGTCCCACAATGATGTGGGTACTTGATACAGCTGCTCACCAGGAGCTGAGCCACTGCTGCTGAAAGAGCTGACTGGGTTTCACAGGTGTTAATGCAGAGACTCCTAAAGGGATCAAGACACAGTCTCTAAATGCAAGAAAAGAGTGATCTTTTCAGGCTTAATTTCTATGAAGCAAAGAACACCTCAAAAACTGATCTTATGTTTGAGTCAAGGGACTTGTTATATTCTGAAAAGCATAAAGCAAAGACTAGATATCCGTGTGACAGCATTACAGATTTCAGAGGAAATAATATTTTGTTTTCTTAGCTGGTAAATGATATGAGCCACATGAAATCCCTCTTAAAATGAGAGATGAACTTGAGGAATTTCTGTCCAATTACATTTTTAGTGAGATGTACCTCTTTCAGAAAATAATAGATATTTTTGAATGTGTTTTTAGATTGCTTCCACAATGTTAGTGTTCTCAAAACATCTGTTTGTTTCTCAACAGATATAAAAAACATCTGAAAAATAAAAATGGCTGAACTGGACCATGGAACATTGTTTTCAACTCCTAGGATTAGTGATGGAGGTGTGTATGCTATCATGTTCAAGTTTAATTGTTTTATCAACTGCTTGTGAAATACTCTGTGCAACTAATAGCTGCATATAGAAGCTGCTGTAGCTCTCTGATCATGGTTTGGGTTGGGAGGGACCCTAAAGCTCATCCTGTCCCACCCCCTGCCATGGGCAGGGACACCTCCCACCAGCCCAGGTTGCTCCAAGCCCTGTCCAACCCGGACTTGGACACTTCCAGGGATCCAGGGGCAGCCACAGCTTCTCTGGGCAGCCTGTGCCAGGGCCTCCCCACCCTCACAGGGAAGAATTTCTTCCTCGATTCCTGTCTGAATCTGGCCTCTTTTCAGGTTAAAACTGTTGCCCCTCGTGCAATTTACAGGCCCTGGTAAAGAGTCTTTCTCTGTTTTCCTTATAAGCCCCCTTTATATATTAAGAGGCTGCAATAAAGCTTTCCTGGAGCCTTCTCCAACTGCGCATCCCCACCTCTCACAGCCTGTTCTCCACATGAGAGATGTTCCAGCTTTCCAGAGCGTTTGGGTCTGGAGTTTTTACCTCCTTGAATGTGGAATGATTTTCCGTGATCTCTGCTGGACAGTGTTTCAAGCAGCCTCAGAAAGAAGGAAAAAAAATCTTTACATAGAAAAACTCACAAAGGGGGCTTAAAAAAGCTGCCTAAAGACTGGGAGAAAGGAGGTTGTTCGTACTAAGCTCACAGGGTAAAAAGGAAGAATTTAGTGGATCAAACTACTGAATGCTTTTTGTTTAAGGTATATAGAGAATAAAGAAATAGTCTTAATACAAGATCAGAGCTATAACCTGCTTAGCATAACACTGACCTGGTGGAATAATTGGTGTGATGAGAAGATGAGTGGTGAGAAAATGAGGACTGGTGAGCAGGAGGGAAGGAGGGAGCCCTCCCTCCTCTATGCAGGTCGTGTGTCCTCTCCCCTGCACGGGGGGTTGCCTGTGGAACTCTGGATGATGAGGAGGAGGGGGAAGAAGCCACAGTTCTGTTCTGAATGGCAGCCTGGCACAGTCCCATGAGCCAGGAAATCTGTCCATAAACACTGGGCAGCTCTGTCTGAGGTTACCTCAGAGGTTCTCTCTGGTTCTGTTGACAAATCCCATTCAGGCAGGGTTTGCAGTCCTGATTTCCTGGAGTTGTTCTGATATAACTGTTGGTCTGTGTGGCTGGAGATGCAGTGGGAAATGGAACTGCAACTCATCCCCTTTGCATGGGTTTGGTAGTTTTTATACCTCTTAGAAAAAAATCACTCCATAGGTTGCTCAATCCATAGGTTACAATAAACATTGAGGCAGTTTTCTGCTTGCTGCCAGAAGAATGCATACATTGAAATTTAGGTATTTCTGTATTAGAAGTTACTAAAATTCCAGTAAATGCAGTTTAAAGTGAATTCATAATGAAATTCACATGTAAACAATGCTTTTAAAACATTTTGTAAACATACAGCTGGTTACTGTTTCTTATATAATTCTCATTTCCCAACTAACAGTCTCTGTTATGGAAACTTCTGGTGTTTAAAATGTACTGGTTCTAATTTCTATCTGTAATTTCTTTCATTTTATGACTCACACTTAAATTATTTCTCCACAATTTGAAATGACCTTATGTGTTTTATGTGACAACTAGAAAATCCAGTGATTCCTGCAAGAAAGGCTCTTTGCGGCCAGAAGTACAAACCTGTTGACTATAAACATCTGCATGAACTTGCTGCAGAGGCAAAAATGGCCTCTGAAAAAACTCAGTTAAAGGTAGGATTTTTGTATTACTTGTAATGCGAATGCTTTTGAAGCTCAATGATCATATTTCTTCCAGCCCCAAGGAATCTGAGAATGAATAGGGATAAAAAATTGGTTCAGCCAGAGGGAGTCAGATATGAGAGTTTATCCCAGTGTTACTGTGATTTGGATGTGTTAATGTCAATGTATGGACTTTCTTTGAATCAGAGATGCAAAATATGTGTGGATTCTGCTTCCTCAAAAGACAGGAAAAGTTTGTATTTGAGTGCTTTGTGGAAACTCATCCAAACTTATTACGTAAAATCAGAGGCAATGAAGAATTTATGGGAACAAATGGGAAGGCTGACCCAGACAATAAGCTAAACAAAAAGATATGAAGCAAGGATTTCCAAATGTTAAGCTGAGGTAGATCCTAAAAAAAATTAGAAGTGTTTAATAGCCATAAAATGTAAATGTAGAGTTCGACAGAGAGGTATAAATAGGTGCAGTAGTGTTCATGTGGTAAAAACCACAGGAATCTGTTTAATAGTACAGAAGGGTGACAGTGAATGAGAGAAAAAAATGCATATTTATATACTTTCTTCAATACAGGAAGCATTGCTTCCTTTAATGCATGGAGGGATCATATACCAAAAGTTCTGGCAGATATTTCTTCACAGATTGGCAGCACAAAATTTTACTGAATTCATCCAAACTTTATTTTTTCATCTCTCTTTTGGGTTTTCACCTTTTCAAGTGTTTTCCAACTGAGTAGGTAGTAAAATATATATATTCTGAAAGCTCCACAGAGAACAGTATGTGTTCCCACCTACTACTTTTTGTTGCTGATTCAAGCTATCCACATTTAGAAGAGCTGGGTTACTCCTCCTTTGAGGCAGAACCAAAGAAACAAATGGTAAATCAGTTGTTGACTGTTTAAGAAATAAAAAGACAGCACACACAGGAAAAGAGGGTAATATTGCAGCAGTTACACATAAATACGTAAATGACATTACTGTTGCTATAAAATAACTTCAAGAGCATATGTAAAGATGGAGTTTTGTTTCTCCTTAGTTTTAGAGCCAATTTAAAGATGTATGTATTTTCAGATTGCTTTAAATAAAGTGTTCTATTTGCTGAGGTCTAGTTTTAGTCACCTGATGGTAACCAAGAGGAAGCTGTAAGTAACTTTTTCAAGATGAAAATAGGTAAGCAATAAAAATAAAAGACATTATGTTTGATTTAGAAGCATTGTAACATACTGGTTGAGAGCATGGCACGGGTATGTTCCAGCTCTCTTCTAGTACAGCCACACATGCAGGTTCCTTGTTTCTCAGACACAATCACACAATGTCTCCATGGCACCTTTTGCAGCTTCTTATCCCAATAATACCCCATAACCAAGTTTGCTGCCAAGCACAATGGATCAGCCACATTCCAGCTGCTCTCCCTTATTCCTATCTAGGAACCAGGTATATTACAGAACTCAGGTCCATCTGAGATGGGGAAATGTTTCTAGTTTCAAAAGTAGGATTTTAGCTTTGGTGGTGGTGACTGAGGGGCTGTGATTGGAGAATTGCTGGGACCCTCCTTGCTTGCCTGTGAGTGCTGCCCAGCCCAATCCTACAGCTTTCCCTGCTGGTGTCCCTGGCCCAGGCAGGGCAGGAGCAGGAACATGCTGGGGGCTGTGCCTGTGTGTGTTCCCAGTGCTCTCGTGCTGTGAGCACAGAGGGCTCAGGGGTGGCTTTGTGCAGCTTGCCCTGGGCAGGACAATTGCAGGTTGATTCCACCTGAGCCAAGGGAAAACCCAGCAGTTTTGACTCGGAACATCATTCCTTTGTGGAACTAGATGTGGAGTGAGATCTTTATTCATTTCTCCCTGTTATGAACTAGGACAAGGCTTTCCCATGGTTTTTTCTTGTCTTGCCATTATCTGCAGGAAGGAGGTTCTGGGCAGGGGAAAAAAGGGCCTGTGTGTGAATTGTGGGAGCCGCTGGAGTCAGAAGTTGGCTGGGATAGGGGTGGGCAGGTGTTCTGGAGGAAGGGGATGGCAAGGCAGCACAAAGAGAAGGATCAGGAAAGGAGCTTTGTCCTCTGTATGCACTGAGAGAGGGGCCAGGGACAGTCAGGGTGGCAGGAGGGTGAGAGGAAATGTCTCAGGGATGTCTGGCAGCCACAGGCTTTGATCCCTTTTCCTTCACTGTTGGCTGGCCAGAATCGTGTGGCTGCCACTTCAGCAGCCTCCCCCTGGCACCTTTTCCTCTGGCTTAAGCACTAACTCCATCTGTCTCAAAAGCAGGTATTCCTATTTTATCTGAAGTGTGAAGCAATGTTTTTGTGAAGCCCTCAGTTTCAGAGCCTCTTTAATTGGATAGATTTTGTAAAAATACTCTTTTAGTCATACATTTTTGAAATTCTTTTTCTTGAAGGACAGTTTCACTCTTTCATCTTCCTACCTGTAAGAATGTTTCTTTCTCCTGCTCATCTTCCCCCCTGCTTCACCCCTGGGAAATAGGGATGGAAAAGGAAAGAAGAAAATGGACTGCATTTTTTTCATTTTCTCCTCTCATTTAATTGTGACTTGAAATGGAATAAGCTTCCTTTTCCCCATGAAAATTGGTTACACTTGAACACATTGTTCTTCAGAAAAACGTTTTTAGAAAAAAAGTTTTGAAAAAAGCTGTTACGTTCATCATTCTGTAGTAAAATTTTCAATATGAGGGCATTTGATAAAGCTATTGAACAGATTCAAAATACAGGCTTTAATTTTTCCTGCAGATTAAAAAAACAGAGCAAGTTTCAAAAATTAACAAAGAGCAAACGCTGCTGAAACAGCACCAGCAGGTGTGGTGGCAAGAGCATAAGAGGCTGAGCGAGAGCAGGTAAGAGCTGAGGAACCTGAAGGAGTCCTTGCTGAAGGAAGACAGCAGCAGCCAGAGTTTGTGTATGGAAGTTTTCAGTCTGGGTTCCTTTGGAGTCTGTCTCTGGGTGCGTGTATTGAGTGCACACTGAGAACAGGGGCCATTGGCACTGCTCCTGTCTGTTGCCCTGGGTACTGTACAGACACAGATCAACAGCAACGTCTGGGGCTTTCTTGCCACCTTCGTGTCCACATCCTGCACTTTATCCCTTCCCAGGCAAAGAATCCCCTTTTTAATTCATTATTTGAGGCTTATCATTCTTGCAAATAAAATGAATAAGAAATTAAAGCTTCTGTAAAATCCATGTTCATACCTTTCAGGCAAAAAGCAGAAGGAGAAATAAAGACTTTTCTTAATGAAGAAAGTCACAAGCACAACTTCTTTTTGGATTTGAGGGACTTGGGTAAGAATTTTTATTAATTTCTTAATTATTATTTTAAAGTCAAAATTATCTCGATTGTTTGTTTGAGTTTTTAAAAACCCTGTCTTGACAGGTTTAGATTTGGAGAGCACAGTGCTGTGTAATATTTTGTGTGTTTGAGAAAGCTTTCTTTTGTTTGGATCCAGAGTGGGAATTGTCCAGGCAGCGGGACACTTACCAAACAAACAGTGTAGTTCCTGTCTGGCAGCTAAAGGAGGATTTGAAACTCAAGCTGGCAGAAATGCAGCGTTCCCTCTCAGAAGAATCTTGTCAGAAACCTGAGATCGATTCATTTGAGATATTACAGCAGGTTGGTGTTTTAACTTTATTTTTACAATTTATTATCACCATATTTTTACCATTTACATTTCTTTTTGTTAAACTTTGAGACTAACTGACACATAGAGCATCCTGTAACCTCGCTACTTGCCACGGTATAGATCTCTGCCCACTAAAATCTGTAAAAGTGTAGCAGTGTAGGGCTGGAAATCGGACTGTTTCTAAATAAGAGGTTTCATAGTGTAACAAGATAAAGAAGTAACAATAACATGTTTCATAAAATAGATCAGATTTGTGAAGAACCAGCAGAAGGCAGTTTTGGAAGGTCTTGTCCTTGAAAGTCTGGCTTTGGAGAGAGAGCTTGAAGACTACAAAGCAAATGTAAGCTTTTCCTTGTATGTTCAGTTAGCAATTTCTTGAGAGAGAAAATACGATGCAGAGCAGTGTTCTGAGCAGTGTTTCTTCATTGTAGGCATTAGTGGGCTCTTTTGAGGAGAAAAATGGGCTTTTCCATGAAGTTCCTGCCGAGCTGCTGTCTCTGGAATGCCCTTACCCTGACCTGAAGACCTTGGTGATCCAGGAGTACCAAGAGCTTGCCAGTGGGTACTGGGCGAGGCTTCAGGAGGTCGACCAGCAGTTGGAAGCTTTATCCAGGTAAGGACAGGTTTTGTGCATGACTTTTCTTGGGGATAAAAGCATCTCTATAACGTCCTTTATAATGTGTAGGTGTTGCAGTTGGCTTTGCCACTTGAGCTGGTGCTGTTTGGTGCAGAGCAGTGCAGGCTCTGCCCAGCTCTGGGCTGGACAGTGGGGAAGTGTTTACACAGCTGAGGGTGGAGCCAGTCCTTGCCAAAGCTCTCTGCTGAAATAATAAGCAACATGTTTGGTGGGATAAGGAACCAACAGTCTGGTGTGTATCAAATGTCCTCTTCACATGCTCTTGCAGGAATAGAAGTTACTCTTTCTGCATGGTAATTACTATCAAATTTATGACAGAAAAGTGCAGGCTTTCTGAGACATGTTCAGAACGTTTTTATCTATAAAGCAGATAAAAAGGTCCAGTCTTCTCACAAGTTTTGGATCGTTGCAGTAGTTGTCATCACAAAGAAATGTGAAAAATGTATGCTCTGATTCAGATTAACTGAAAGAAGGAGAGATTTTTCTGTAAATGAAACACTTTATAGAAAGAACATTATTCATAATGATCTGGAAATGTAACAAACCTAAATATTAACAGTATAAAGCTTAACCTTTCTGCTGAGACTGTCTAGAGTGCAGGAGAGATACTGAGTTGCAGATATTGGACAGGCTTTGCCTTCTTTTTGCCATCTCCTGATATTCCTGTGGCTTAGGATGGCTTTGGGTTTAAAGGCTGAGAAGGGGGAGGTCAGTGGAAGGGTTGGAAGCCTGGGCAGAAGAAACTGGGGGAGAGCAGGAAGGTCCCTTGGTTTCTTTGGTAAAGCAATGGCACGCTGCTTCCCAATCTCTGTTTTCGGTATGCACCTCCAGTGCAGCACGTGGATCTTCTGGCCCTGCTGCTGAGATAGTTGGGTGTGCTGGAGCAGGTTCAAGGTGCTGGGTGCCACAGAAAGTGATGTTATGATCTACTTACCTTTTGTACAAATTGTGTAGATATTCTGTAGGTTGTTCTTCTGTTATTTGAAACCTGCATATTATTACTGTAGCATCCTAGCTGTTATAACATGATACTTATTACAAATTGCTTTGATTTATCCCATATTTATAGCATTTATTAAGCAGCAAGTGGCAAATTTACAGCAGTTGCTTTGCTGCTGTCTCTGATATTTTGTTACAGTTGCTGTTAAAGACCTTTAACAACCTCAGTGAGAACCTGTGACAAATGCTAAATCATTAAATATGTACTAAGTCTTTCTAGTGGTTTTAATTAAAATTGTGTTAAAGTTTATAATGAACACAGTTTTATTGAGTATTCATAAATTTAAATCCTTGACCCACACGGCATGTGTGCTACTGAATAACAAACATCAATGTAGACAACAGAACGTCTGAAAATGGTTGAAAAATCTGTGGTAGTATTTTCACTGCTCAGAGGCCAAGTGTGAATTCAGGGCTGGAGCTAGGTAATTTTGCACTGGCAATTCAAGAATATCAAGACTTAAATATAAAATACCATATTTTCAAGGGAAATAAATGCAGTTGTAGCATGAACACATGTGCAGTGGTGCTCTGAAGGAACGAAGTTGTGATCTCTAGATGGGAACGCCAAAGGGGATGTAGCTGGAGGAAATGCTGGAGGCAGTGGCAGCAATTTGCTGAGAGGAATGTGAGGCAATACTGGGGGGCAAGAGAGCCACTTTGGGTCAGCATGTGCCAGAACTGAGAGCTGGGAATTTAGGGAATCATAAATGAACCATCTGCAATTATCTCAGGCAATTTATTTAAAGCTAGATATTGGTTTTTTTGGAGATCAGAAGGCAAGCAAAATCTTTAATGTATTGCTCATTTATGATTCTATGATTTTATTCACAGCAACATTAAAAGTGTGTTTTCAATTAAAAAAAGCAAGACTTTGTTCTGATAGCATTGCTTACTTCCAATATCTGGGTTTATAAAAGATATGACACTCTTTGTCACTTCTTACGTTTATGTTGGTTAATTTGCATGGGAATATTCTGTGAGTTTGCAAAGATGCAGCCTTGTGATTGAAGTATTCTATAATTCATCAGGCAGCCTGTGATCCAAGTGGCACAGATAATGCTGTCAGAAATTGGAGTGACAGGTCCTTGACCTTGGTGTGTATCCCCTGTGCTCTACTGATTAATGTAGCCTTAATGAAGCCTTTGCAGTTATTGTCATTGCTCTGCACCCACAGAGACCAAACATCCTCCTGCAATACACTTCTTCCCTTGTTTTGATGATTTGAGAAGTTGCTCAGTAGTACAACTTGACTCTATGATAACATGGCAACCTGGTCACTTCAGCTGGGGGTTACTGCTCTGTCCTTTTTTCATCATATGCTTGAATGTACAGTGAAGAAACCTTCAGTTTATACTACTCCGGCATTGCACATCCCATTTTTAAACTGTTGAGACTGTCTGGAAAAGAGAATTCAGAAAATGCACATAGAATATCCAAAAAAAAAAGTTCAGACTAAGATAATATTCTCTTCTGTGTGCTTTTCAATCCCACTAGAGTGCCCATTGCAGTGGTCATTGCTTTTAGAAATGGAAGAAAAACTTGGGATTTTTTTCAAGCCTAGTATAGGATTATGATATTTTATAATCTAATTTAATTCCTTTTACTGCTGCTAAACCACAAGTTTTTGTGTTTGGGAAATACCCAGGTCCCGAGATATCCCACAAATCGTGGACTTGGAACTGATGTGTGTGTTATAGCTGCTGATTCTCTAAGCACTATTATATTTTTGCCAAGGAAGTCTGAATTATTAAAATCAGTGAAGGATGAATGGAGTATTGCAGACTCAGCACTGCATCCTTTCAAATGAGTGGGAGGGTAGGACCAAGTCAGGTACACGGAGCTCCTCTTTGCAGGCCTGTTCCCAGGATGCCTCTGGTACAAGTCGGCAGTGCCTTGATTAATAGCAGGGGTTGCCATCTCCCTTGGTGGCATCGTGGCAGCCTGTGTGTCTGCAGAGCCAACACGACAGCGGTGCCAGCACACGCTGCTGCTGCGAGGGATCTGTGGGGATTACAGGGGACAGGGGAGCTTCCCCTCGGAGCTGTTTGTATTCTTTGGGACGTGTAAAGCCAGGGATTAATGCTGGGTAAATCTGTTTCAAAGGAAGCAGCTGCCTCGGGGCTGTTGCAGAGAAGACAATTGCTGTGTTTCAGCTCCAAAACAAAGCCCAGCCTGTGCTGTGCTCTGGTACAATGCTGCACACAGGGACAGCCAGCGCTGCATTTCAAATTTGGGTCATGCTTTCAGCCTGGAAAACGTTCGTCGATATCTGGACACAGCAAAAACCTGATATTACCTTAACTCTTCCTGTCAAATGTGTTGGAGTTTCCAGAGGGGTTGTAGGTGAGCTGTTCCTCTGTGGAATTCCATGGCAGTGTCGCTGAGGTGCCGTCTCGGGTTCCCTCCGCAGGATGTTGACATTCCCTGTGCGTTTGGTGCTGGGAATGAGCTGGGCTGGGTCAGCCTGATTTTTTTTTTTTGGTCCTACTTGTCTATGAGCAGCTGACAAAATCTCAGCACAGCTGACAAATTTTGGCACAGCTGACAAACCAAGGCATTGGCAGTCAGTTTGTCCCTACTTACAATAAACTGCTTGTAGCTGTAGCTCCAGCTGATTGCTCCCCAGAGGATCTTCCACAAGCCTTAACTTCTCCCCCTTGTAGTGAGTGGCTGGTAGTCCCTTGAGTGAAGGCTGCCAGGGTTATATGGTGATTCTTCTAATACACAAATGAACAAAATGTTGGGGCTGGAAAGACAAGGATTATAGGTGTTATCTTAAAAAATATTTTTGTACTCAGCTCAGATCAGTAGGAGCAGTTGCAGTGAAAGAGATTTAAATCATAGCAAAGAATAATTAATTTGCTCATTAAAGTTATTCTTCAGAAATCCTATGCCTCAGAATATCAAATTATAACACACATTCTAAAATTAATAAATGATCTGATTTCATAGAAAAGCTCCCTCTAAAGAAGAGGGAGGAGTTTAAAACATTGATTTCTGAGGATCAGCTGCAAGACATTTCTCTTGGAGGCAGTAAATGCTGCAGAAACAGCCCATCCTTCCTACGCCACCTCTGTGACCAAGCTCAGGAGCCCTCTCTCAGGGCTCTCACCTGCTGCTCCAGGCCTGCAGTGGGGAGTTATGGGCTGTTACAGCACCGGTCCCTCTTGGTAGGATTCCTTAGCCCCATTTCCCTTCTGGGGTACTCTTTCTGCTTTAGGCTTAGGGTATGAAACCACCCAGCTGAGACATCTATATTCAGTGTCTGTCTGGGAGATTCAGCAGGCACCTGTACAGAAACACTTTCATTGCAGTTCTGCTTTGGCTCCTATGGTTCCACTGCTTACCTTGTCTCCAGCCTTTGCTTGGTTGTTGCCTGTCACCAAAGATAAACTTTTTACAGGAGCTGCATCTTCGCTCTCCCATTTCAAGGCTGCCTGTTCTTTTCAAGAGGACTGGGTTCAATAGCAAACTCCTGGGTCCTAGAAATAGATTGTTGGATATTTCACATAGTTAATAAGAAGAGAAAGTTTTCACTTATTTTGCTATCTCATGTAAGCTTGTCACCAAACTTGCCAGAAATGGTTTGTTGTTAGGTGAAATGGTTTGTGGAAATGGGATATTGTGTCTTTGCATTCTTGAGACAATGCACTGCAGGTTTACTGTGCAATGTGTTACAGAAAAGTTGTGTTAAACTGGGTTACACAAAATTGTTTCTTAATACTAATGTTCACTGTTTTCTCCTCAGAGATAATGCTGGACCACATAAGGAAGTCTAGTTTAATATTAATTACATATCAGCAGCTCACAAAAAACCCCTTTCTGAAGTACCTGTTTTTTCTGCTTTTTTCTGCCTGCATAAGGGTAAGGCTGTTCCATTGCCTTCCTGGATGCAGTGTATGGAATACTGAGGCACTGCTGCTGGCTCAGGCAGTCCAGGAACTGCAGCAGCTGGAGGTGGCAGGAATTCGAGGTGGGGGTTACAGAATCTCATGATTGCCATCTTTTAATTATCCCTAGGCTCTTAGTCACTTCTGAAACCAGGTCACTGGGCTAGAGAGACCTTTTGGTCTGACTCAGTGTTGCTGCTCGGATGTTAATGCTGACAGTGACAGCCTGACATTAATCCCTTGGGGGCCAAGAGTTCAGATTGAGGGTAAAATCTGAGCTACTGAGTCCAAGCCCGTGGTACTCTGTTTTAGCTGGACGTTACTTGCTGCTCTGATTTTCAGAGATAGATGAATGCAAGCTGATTGGTACAACTGCTATTCTAAAAAATGCTTTGCTGAGGAGTTTATGGCTGTTAGGAGTTTGGTTTTAAACTAGCTCCTCATTTAGCTGCATGCAGGGATTGTCACTTCGTTCATTCCATTCTGATCATGTATTTAGTGCTCAGTGGTAGAGTCTGATCATCTTCTTCCTTTTTCACACTGTATTTTCCCATGTGGGGTGACTGACTCTCCACTAACGGGGCATGTTGGAGAAACACAGTGTCAATAAAGAGCCAGGTTAGAAAGCGAACAATTTGCTTGAATGATGGCACAATAAATGGTCACATTAGCAGAGCATTCTATGTTTGCTTTGTTTCATTAAATGAAACAAGCTCAGCTCTGACCCAACCTCCAGTTTACAGCATCAGGACTGTGAGCCCACTGAAAGCTGGGGCTGTAAAAATAACCCAGAACTGAACTCCTCCTTTTCAGTGGTTAAGTTGTACTGGGGTGGATTGTTTTACATTCCCGTAGGAACAGTGACTGGAAGGAAGAAGATCAGTGGGTTTTCCAGGCTGTTATCAATCAGTATCCAAGTGATCTTCAGAGGAGGAGGACTTTGTACCTGGATATGCTGCAGAGATACCTTCCCCACAAATCCTGGCATGAGCTGGTCAGTGTTGGCTTCAATATTTGTTCAATTATACAAATTCTTACATAAATTATGTAGTGAGCAGTTGTATTAAAGAATGTTTATCAAAGTTTTTTTGTTTTAAATTTTCTTAATTAAAAATTTTATTCTGCGTAGTGAAGAAGAGATGTCCCTGTTTTCAAAATGCAGGACCTTTAAACCTACTGCCTCTTCAAAACAAGCCCTGGGGAGATTTTATAGTTCCACACACTCTTACAGCCAAATTTACAAAATAATTTGTTAGCACTGCTTTTGCTGTGCTGTTTTATAGCCATGTCATGCTCCTCTGCTTCTCTTGGTGTTTTTATTTTTCATGAGGATGTAGAGCCTTGTCGCACTGTCTAGTAATAGTTATTTTAATTGTTCTGTGGCACATATATAGGAAGAAGAGTGAAGAGTTATCTCCTGCTCTCAGGTAGAGGCTATTTTTATATGTATAATGCCTTTCAAATTGATTGCTGATTCCTCTTATACTCCACAGTGAATAAGCACACAGCACTAATAGAGAAACCCATTTCAAGGCCAGAACACTTCAGGAACTCATAAGGAAAGTAGGAGGCTTTTTTTATCTCTGGCTGTATTTTTAGACCATCTACTTCCCTGTGTTTGAGGAGTGTCTAGTGCAAAGGAGTGACAGTGAAATGATACTGATAATTAGCCTGAGTTTCACTAAAAATAAAGTTCTTATGGATTTTGGACCTTTTGCCTTGGAGAACTGGGATAAATAGTCATGTGCTTTGGACAATGGAGATATATTTTAAGCACAGCCACTATTATTGGTTCTAATTCTTTGAAGGTTCATTTAAAATTTAAGAATGCTAAATTTAAAAATCTAACTCTGCATTGAGCTGATATCTCTTAGTATGTGTATTAGCATGACAAATATGGAAATGCTAAAGCAGTGCTAAGAATCTGTCCTTAAAGTGTGTGTGTAACATTGGAATATCAGCCTGAGAGCCTCCCAGGCCTCCTCCCCTCCGTGCATGATGGTCAGTGGACAAGCTCCCAGTGCCTGATCCTGTCAGAGCTCGTTGGAGAGGCCTGTTTTCGGCTGAGCAAACTCTCCATCCCATGCCTTTTGTCTCAGCTTTGGCAGTTTGTGAGTCTGGGGCAGCAGCCCTGACAGAGGGAGCTGATGTGGTGGTGGCCTCGTGTTTAACCAAAGGGAACATCCAGGGCCATCTTCATCCAGCCACAAACTGATGGGAATATCTGTGAGCCAGGCACAGTCAGCATCCCCTGCCAGAAGCCTGGAAATCAGCCTCTGGAATGGTCTCCTGGACACCTGTGAGCAGCCAGCCATCTCTAGAATCTCCTTCATCCCTGTAACTTGTATTTTTGGGGATATAAGACAGGCTCAGGACTCAATGGCCTTGGTCTATGCAGCCTTACCTGCTACTAGTTCTGTCAAAGTCTTGAAGCCTGAATGTCCTTGGGAACCTCGCTGAGATAGGCCAAAGAGGGTGTATTTTGGATTAAACACTCCCCATTTTTGCTAGGTGGTGATGCTGGTGGTGGCACTGTGCTGCTTGGCAAGCTAAAATTCTATTTCCAAATTCCCTGTTGGGAAAGAAGTGAAGCTGATTCTCACCTGTACTGCTTTTGTACAGCTGTTTTGGTGTCCTATTTCTCTGTAGATCACAATTTGCTAAGAAAAGCCTCATCTTGCTGGAAGTACTCAGTATCTCAGTACTCAGTATGTCCCTCAGGGCAGGAAGGGACCATTGCATTCAATTCCTATTGCAAAGGTGCAGTTCAGCAAAGAGCAGCGGGCCAACAGATTGCTGGAGTGGCACATGGTGCAGGCAGAGAGGGCAAGGCTGGAGAGGGGTCACTGCCCTGGACACCTGGAACATCCCTGGCAGAGTGCACTGGCCCTGCATTGTGGATTATTGGTGATAATATAATTAATTTAAGTATTCTCAAGGTTTGTAAAAATATCTAGAATAATTTTTAAACCCTTCTGAAATGCTTTCCTCTCTCAGGTTGCTCATGAGAAAGCCTGGGATCACTGCCATTCCATCAGGAATCAGCGCAGAGCCTTGTTGCTGAGCTGGGCTCAGGCTAGGAAAGCCTTTGTCCTTAGGGCAGTGGCAACTGCTGCTGAAGCTGCTGCTGCTCATGAGGCAGAAGTGGTGCTGGCTGACTCCAGGCAAAAGCAACTGGAGATCTGTGCTGAGCTGAAAGCAAAGGTATGTTTGGTTATAAACCCACTACAAATCTGTTTCTCACTGAGAAATTCAAGATGAAGTTTTTAGATTAACACTAGTCTCTTTTCAGAGAAATAATGAGTATCTGTATACCCTTCTGTTTATTTTTAAGAATACTTTCTAAGACCTGAAACAATGGATCCTGTAACTTGTTTGCTCTTGCTATGGAAGCTTCACAATATTGTGAATTTACTGTGTTGAGAGGTGAAAAAAAGATGAAAATACCTGGGTGTTTTTGGTAAGAGAGTAAAATAAAATGGGAGGAGCCTGGGTACAAGAGGAAGGTGTTGTGATGTTCATGCCTAAGGCATTTGTAGGAGGAATCCCATTTCTGGGCATGAGAGGCATGTTAAGATTTGTTTAAGCTGTTCTCTGTGATTTTTGACTTGCACAGAAATGAACATCTGAGAGCAGGCACGGTGTGTTATTCTCACTTTACCAACATTCTCTCTGCTGAGCCCTCACTTTGCAGTGAAACACTAAACACTTGATTTAGGTTTTCTACAAGTAGGAAAGCACATAAAACCTGCACTGTGAGGGAGAATTTGGATGTTGATGCTAGTTTTTCACTTAGTAGTAACACAAAAGCCTTTCTGTCTCCTGTTCTGGAGCTGTCTGGTGTAAGAAGGTTTGACTCTAAACACTTTAGGGTTAGAAACTGTCTGGGCTTGACTCCATGAGGAGTCCCCTGGCTCCTGTGGCAGCCTTCCCTGGAGCCACATGCAGTAAGGAGTGGTTCTCTGGAGCTGGGGGGTGTTTGGTGTTTTTTTACCTAGGCCTTCCTTTCTGGAATGCCTGTGTGTCTCCTACCTGCACAATCAGAGATGGAAAGGCCATTTATTCCTGAACTGTGAATTTGAGTCACTTTTTCTTCCCTTGTTTCTTCTATTTTTCTTCCCCACAAGAAGTGACAAGCATGTGCTGGAGTACTTACTTTGTTTCCATGTATCTTGAAATTCTCACAGATGCATTGAACATTGTCTACAAGTTTTTTAGATTCTGACCTCCTGTTTCCAGTTTGGAAACCTGGACCTGTTTGAAACTTAAACCTATTAGGCCTACACTGTTCAAGGGTGGCCTTCAAAGGGGTCTTTGTTAAAATGTCAAACGTTTGAACAAAAACAGCTCACCTGTTCCCCAGAAAAGAGGAATGAAAAAGGAACATATTTTTCATTAAGGGAGGATATCATTGTGACCTTGTTTTGATCAGCTCCACAGCTCAGAGGGCTGGGGGACGGAAGCTGAGAGTGGGTGAGGAGCTCGCTGGTTTTCAGAGGAATGATTCTGAACAAATCTGTGGGTCCTCTTTGAGTTTGATGGGGAGATGTGTTTGAAAACTCCTTGTTTGCCCAGTTATAGTTCATTTTACAGACTTGTCTTTCTGCACTTCTGGACTGTGCAACTACAGAGTGTTGGACACAGAAAGTGGCTGCTGGGAGCTGTCAGGTAAAAGGGAGATCTCAGTCCAGTGAGCCAATTTACATGGATAAAACCCACCCTGACAGGGATCCTAAGATGGCTGAAAAGGGAATCTGTCTCTGATGAGTGAGTGTGGAGCTGGAAATCAGGGATTAGGGCTGTTCTCCCACCTTTTCCCTTTGGCCATTGATTGACTTAACATTTTGGTTTCACAAGTTTAGCATAAGGGAATCTTACTCGTGTCACTTTGCCACAGGGGCTGCGGAGTTGCTGTAATGATTTAGCTGTGAGCAAACTCTAAGTATGCTTGTGAGAAGGTTGTATCTGTCTGAGAGGGACAGAGCTCTCCTTATTACAGCAGCAGGTTTCAGAGAAAGCCACAGCATTTCTGTGCCTATTGACATCATCTGTAAAGGAAGTGATGGCACGTGCACTGTAAGATCTGTAATACCTGACAGGCTGTCCACGGTCTTAATTACTGCAATAACCACATGATATACCTAACTTCTATATAGTTCTTTTCCTCTGTCAACAACCAACCAAAGGTGCAGTAGACTGAATAAAGAATACGTGATTTAAAGCTGGTTTAAATGCACTAGGAGCCATTGCACTATGCCATTGGTGAGACTCTAGGCCTTGTGACTGACAGCAGGTGATAACAATTAAAAAGTAAAGCAGCAGAGAAGTTAAATTATTATTTATAGCAGTTTTTACTCGGAGAAAGGACTTTCAAACTCTTATTCCATATTCCACCTCACAGAAGATCAATGTGTGTCCTTAACAGAAATCAGAGTCTCTAAGGAGGAATTTTGGAACAACTCAAGAGGCTCAGGTGAAATAAATCACAAGGGCCATATGGTAGTCGTCTGAATGAAGCAAAGTGTGAAAGAATGATGCTGGGGAGGATGCACTGTGCATTCTGAGAGAGGAAATGTGTCTCATGTACATATCTTTAACACCCCTGTTTGCCATGGGAAAGCAAACAAAACAAACCCTGGGGGGTTACACTTGGGTGAGTGATCAAGAGTCAGTTTGGTGTGCTTTGTACTGTGGAGATCTGCCCTTGTCAGGCTTCTCGAGTAGACACTGTGTAAAAGATTCTTTCTGTGTAGAAATCCTCTTTCTAAACAACACAGAGAAGCAAATTGTTCCATGTCGCAAAGTAGGTAAGGCATGAAGTGAGGAGTGATCTTTTCGGAGGGTTAGGGGGTGCTGCCTCACAGCTGGGTTTGAAGGGTTGAAGTACTTGCTGTGATACCTCTAGAAATTCAGTCGAGGCGTCTGCATGCTTTCCAAACATTATTTTCCTATTGGATCTATCTTAAAATATTTGTAATCCAGTACTTTCCCTCTTTGTATAAAACAGTTTGAGAAGAGCACACGAGGGAAGACCTACAGCAGCAGACAGAAGGGCAGTTTGATCTCGTGTGTGATGCTTAGTGTGGGCTTTTCCTTCCTCAGCACAAAGCTGTGTGCCTGCGTGCCTGCCTGCCTGCCTTTAAATCTCTTCTCTTCTTTGTTTTGAGTCCCAGGATTAATCCCCCCTTCAGTGCTAAAATCTCTTGCAACACATTGTGAATTTTGGGAGAGCGGCTCTTGCATTCCTTATCCTGGCAGAAACTAAAATAAATTAATTTTGAAAGGAAAAGTGTTAGATGAAATTAGCTGGGATATTGCAAATTGTGTAAAGCATGTTGCAGATTGCCTTCCTTTTCCTTTCCTGTATTAGAGGAAAGAGTGTGTTAGTCGTGGCTAGGCTTCGCAAACGAAGATTTGGGAAGGGCTCTACCCACATTTGTTGCAAGCGCGCTGATGTGTTAGTAAACTCAGGGGAAAAAAAATATTTCCCTATTCAGCATATAGTCAAGTCACTGATTTAAATGCTTTGACTGCTAGAGGAGATCAACATTGAAGTATTAAAACTGAATGTAAAAAAAAAAAAAAAGAAAAGTCTGCACAGGTATCACATCTAGTACTTTGACTATAATCTGATCATTTTGAAGGACACTTTCAAAAATAAATATTTGGATAGTGAGATACTTAAAAGAAGAGTTTTCTTTTTCAGAAGCATTATCTGTTCCCTACTGAGGTGGCCCATTCATTTGTTAGACATAAAAAATACAAGGAAGCTTTAATAAATGCTCCAAAGTGGATGTGAGCAAATATCTAAGACTTTAACATTCACCAAAGATGAGCCAGCTCTGATTCAGCAGTACATTTTTAATCCAGACCTAATAAACCTGGATTTAATAATTTGAGGTCAGCACAGCATTGATGAATTGTGTCTTTAGGGTCAGATGAAGCTCGTCACAGTAAGTGTGACGCACTTGCAGACGTTGGCTCTGCAAATTTGCCTTGCTTGTCCTTTCACCCCTCCTTTGCCCCCCATTTTCCCGCGCACCGTGTTCTCTCACACGATGTTATTTCTGAATCTATCACCTCCTACTGAAATCTTCTCACAATGGATGCCTGATGTTTGCCTGTAGCCCATTTGGGCAGCACCAGGAGTGCCCAGAGCCCTGTGCTCCAGAGGAGCTGACCAGGGCAGTTTGTTAAACCACTGTGTTTCTGTTGATCCTTCCAAGGACACCGTCACAAATTCGAGCTTCATCCATTGGGCATAAATTGCAAGCTTTTGGGAACAGGGGACTGCAGGGTGCCCTGCATGGAGGAGACCAGGGACTGACCTGTCCGCTCTGAGATCCATTGGAACAACCCATCGCACCCAAAACTTCAGCTGAGCAGAGGAGCACGTGGTGCCTCAGCCTGGGCTGTAGCACACTCAGCTACCCTCAGCTGCTGGGCTTGTCAGAGCCCGGAGGGTCTGCAGGGTGTTTGAGACATACACTTGTCTCTCAAATTTAGTTAACATTGTCTGGTGGTCCCCAAAATTACTTGAGGATGGGTCTGCTGGACAAGCAGATAGTTCATGCAAAACATATTTTCTTAGCATTATCTCCTTCAGCAAGGAAAGTGGCACTTCAGGCAAGAAAAATTGCGTTAAAATTTTGCAGAAGTAGTAGAGGATCAAAGGGAGTCTCCTCCATATGGTGGCAGATAGGACTAGGAGAGAGAGTACTGTATATAAAAGGATAGCAAATTCAGATAAGTAGTTGTAAATAGAAATACAGCCTACTTAAGGTCATGCTTGTGTGAATATCTAAGCCTACATAATATTTAAACATGTTAATAAAGTGCTTACGCTCCTGTTGTCAAGAACAGAAAGATGTTCTCTAATGCTGGCTGAGAAGGGAGGAACTACAGGGACAAGCTGTGAGAAGTAAACTGTTCACACACAGCCTTGAGCAAAGATGTTTTGATGTGGTGTCCACTCCAGGGAGCTGACAATGCTCCTGTATTGGATCTCAAGTTTTATCAGTACTGATCCCAGCCCAGTTTCCTCACTGAAAGCAGTGTCTCGTTCCTCTTCAGGTCATGACTGAGGGTTGTGCTCCAATGCTTTTCTCTCATATCCCTTTTTCAGATTTAAACACTTGTACAGCTGAAGGCAATGTTCTGTTAACAATCAAAACAGTTACTTTTAACCAGTTCTCTGATTTTTTTTTTGACCTCTTAGAGGTAGCCTGTGGAGCACAAGCTGTTCAAGAGTACCCATCAAAAATCTATCAGGGGATGTGAACTTCCATTGTTTTCCTAATCACAGCCAGAACGAGATTATCTTCTGAGATTAACAAATTTGTGAGTGTATTATTTCTTAATTATCCCATTGCCAAATGCTCTAATACTGCTCTAATGCTTCTCAGAGGTCTTGTGCAAGCCAGTCAGAGGCAGAAACTGTTAGCTTTTGCCATTTGCTGCTTGTCATTTAAGACCCTGTGGAGTCTGGATGTGATTCCAGGTGCTGTTCAGAAGTTTTCATGGTTGAAGAATCACCAGTCTGGAGAAAAAGGGGCAGATTTTTAGAGTTGAAAGTTAATGGAGACTGCCCTGTACCCCCTTTCACAGGGGGTGGGGGGTGTTTCTATTTAAAATTAGGTGTTCACATGGATTTTGAATGCTGTGGAGCTGATGGCCCCCAGAATTTTAAGCCTTGCACCACGGAGCACAGACAGCAGGACAGCTCTGGGCTGGTGCCACCAGCCTCTGAATGAAACCTCTGAACAGCAGTGGTTCCTGCTGATCATCCTGTGCAATATGGAGCCCCCTTGTACACCTGAACTCCCTCCAGCCTCCTTCCACAGTGGGTAAGTCCCTGACACGTGGGCTGTTTTGAACATGCCTGGCAGTTCATGGGGTTACTGACACATGAGAAAAGGAAAAAGATACATATGATGCTGATAAAAAAGCACTTTCTAAATTTAAAAAATGATAACTTTTTCACATTGTTTGGACAAACTCCTCCACTCTGTAATGTTTCAGACCCCAGGGAACTGTTCTTAATATGCATTTTAATTTTCCCCCTTTTCTAAGCTCTAGTATTCACACCCTGAGGCACCCGTCTCATTAGCTTTCCATTTAGGAATATATGCATACACTTTCTATTCTTATTGTATTTCCAGGAATAACACTGTTAATATTTTATGTTTCAGTCTGTACTGGGTTTGAAGTGCAAGTATTTCTATTTTTTTTTAATTTTCAGTTGATACAATTACACATCAGTAGCAGGTCTCCTATATGTCCCAGTTTCTTTGGCAATGTCAGCTTTGTTGGGACAGAATTTTTAGTAGTTGTTGGATAGACATTTCTGTATAATTAGTGACTTAAAAAAAAGGTTAGTTTTGTAACACAGTCTTCTATTGTCCTGTTTCATTTCTAAAATGTTTAAGTCTAAGGGATTTATTATCCCATTAACCCAAGTGGAATTTATGTGCTTCTATTAACCCTGAGAGAAATTATCTGGGTGAATCCTTGCTCTTCTATGGGAGACTGGGTCCTTAACTTTTATTTTCTTCTGTGTTTGCTTTCCCTTTCCTTACAAAGATTTCCTTTCTTTCCCCTGTCAGAATGACAGGGAGTTGCTCAGGCAGAAGACACAGATCAGCATGTGCTGCTTTTATCTGAAGTGTTAACGACTGAACTATATTGCAAGTGAAGAGGCTGCACTGCTGACAATAAAAGTCACCTTTTAATGAGTTTTCCATGTTAATCTTCTAGTGATCTCAGTTTGGCCAGTTCTAGAGGAGATAGAAAGTAATGACCTGCTCTTGTGTAGGGAAATGAAAAGTTTGCCAAATTTATTAAATCATCTTCCTCATTGGCTGATGTGTCCATTAGGAACTGAGCTCAGAAGAACATCCTTACTGAAGAGCTGATGCTGCAATCCTTTAGCATATAACTTCTTATCACTTAATGACCTTTTACATCTGCCTTGCTTATTTCTGTTTCTCGGGACATGCTAGAAAGGCATAGCTCTAAAATGCCCTTTTCTCTGTAAACAGAATTCCTTAGGTCACCAACTTGTTCTGAGGCTGCAGTCCTTATTTTAAAAATGTGAAGGAAAAATGTCATGGTTGACGTGGTTGAAATCCAAATTTGCAGTTGAGAGGCATTTTTCCCCCTCCGTGCCTTGTGGCTTCCATCTGGAAGAATGAAGAGGTATCTCTGCCTTGCCATAAATGGGATGACTCTCAATTCTATATTCAGCAAGACACTGAGCTGAGAAGATGGTGGTGACGCAGTGAGGTTGGCAGGGAGGGAAGGGAGGATTGGAGCTGGTCTGGGCACTCGGAGTAGATCACTGGTTATCTGAACGTGGACATTCCTCCGTGTGCTTTGGACTCTCTTGATCACCAGCTTCCTCTATCTCCCAAGCTCCACAGGAGCACAGTGTGAGCAGATGTAGGGAAGCCTGAGATGACTGGAGGACTCCAGACTGAACAATCCTATGGGAAGGCAGCAGATGTAGGGTCTCCTACGATTCACTGCTCATCCTTTCCAGAGCTTGTTTTGTGGTTCTCAATGACTACTTGGGCTCTGCCTGGAGAGGCCAAAAAGCTTCTGGACTTGTTCTGTGCTTCAAGGGTACTTTCAGTAGCCCAACATGGAGCTTTGCCACAGAGTAGCAATTGTATTGGTGCTTCCATTGATTTTAGTGCAGGTGATGTGCACAATCTAACACTGAGCTCAGGTGTTCTGTGCTGGCCCCGCTGTGAAGGTGGAGCTTTGTGGCTCTTGCTTGTTGGGATTTCCCACCCTCTTTGCAGAATAACCAGTGGGAACTGTGGGACAAATGTGAGGAGACATGTTATTTGTTTCCTTTCTTTATCCTTGGGGGTTTTTATATATATTGAATTGCTTTAATTAGTATTTGAGTCTCTAGTCATCTCATAATCCCATTTTGCTGTTTGTGACCACACAGCCCTGACCTGCAGCTGCTGTTGCTGTGACCCCACCATGAACAGGCTGGCTCTGTCTTATGCTGGAATCCTGTTCCATGAGGGGCTTCCATGACCAGCCAAATTCTGTGGTACTTCTTTTGCCACGTGGCATCTTTATTTGTGAAGTTATTTTTCTTGAAAGGATCCTCTACGTTTTTTTCCTCTGGGCATTCTTAGAATCAGTTGTGAACAGTTGGAAGGAGAAAAAAACCTGCCAACCTTAATAAAAATAAGGAAAGGTGAGCAGAAATGTTTCAGAGATTAATAAAATCCTGGGGATTCTGGAAGGGTATTGGAATTGGGTCATTTCTCAGGTTGAAAGAGTGAGCTAGAGAGAATCAAGGTGGACATCTCAGAGGATTTTCTTTTTCTGACTTCAATTGTGACAAACAGGGCTGGCTCTATCACATGATTATGGGGAATTTTTGCTTAGAATCTGAATTCCAGCAGCTCAGTGTGGCACAGCGTAGTCTGTGAGAGTACTGATCTGAGCTCTGGGTAGTCGTTTCTGACACTACTCCTCCCAGGCATTTTATGTCCCTTTGGTTCCCAGGGCATGTTTGTCTCCATTTCCAAAGGCTGGTGCTGCTCCCTGTGTGACCTTTGCTGTGCAGACCCTCCCCACACCAGCTGTCCTGTGTTTCTGTTTACCCCTTTCAGGAGCTTGATGACTCTTCTTGTGTCACCACAGGCAGCTTCAGGGTCTGTTTATGATGTAAGTCAGTGCTGCTTAAAGAGAAAATCTTACATGATGCCACATTACCATTTGCTAATTTAATGGGATTTCCCAAGGAAAGTCTCTCAAATTGTTCTGTCTTTAAAAGAGATGTATCTGTAGCATTAAGTAAATGGTAAATACAATATAACTATTCAGGTGTTAGAGTGAAAGAACTAATTTATTACTTTAATTAGTTTGTAGTGTACTTTACATTATTGTAATATGCAATATTGAAATAATGATCTGAAAATAGGTGTGTACACATTCTGTTCAGCACAGCAATTTAATAATTCACTTGGCAAAAGCTCCTCTAATAATACATGAACTGTGAAATGTACTTGAAATACCAGTTGTAATTAAAAACTTTCAGAACTTAATGTTGGCAGTACTTGTACTGCTAAAATGTAAGCTGCTTTGTGGAACAGGCACTGGGGGAGCCAGGTTTCAGTATATTTTCAATATTAGTTTAACTACTAGGATCTTTTTAATATTTAAATAAAACATTTACTGTTGACACAGTACAATCTACCCTTCTGATTTTGCACTCATAGGAATGAAAGAATGCAATCAGGAACACATTAATTTTTGTGTGCAGTCTGTGCTCCCAGATTGCTGCTGCAGTCAAGCTGAATTGTTGTTCCGGAGGTTTTTTTGTTCTCCAGACCCTCTGGAGATAAAAGCTTGCTGAATGCAGCGGGCTTTCTTGGCAAACTTCAATTGTAGGAATGCTGGCAATTCAGCATCAGGTGGTCACTTTTGAACAGCACAGCGATGAAAGCACGGAGGTGCTGAGGAGGTTCCTGAGGAATGGAGGTGCTGAGGAGATTCCTGAGGAATGGAGGTGCTGAGGAGGTTCCTGAGGAATGGAGGTGCTGAGGAGGTTCCTGAGGAATGGAGGTGCTGAGGAGGTTCCTGAGGAATGGAGGTGCTGAGGAGGTTCCTCAGCTATTCCACTCCCCTGCTGGCCTCAGGCACTGTGGGCTGGGACATGACCAGCTCTCCCATGCCACTGTGGGACTGCTCTGTGCCACTGAGGTGCAGCTGAGGGTTGGCCACTCTGTCCTTTGTCCCCAGCAGTTTGGATAGTCCAGCTCCTAATTTGTGACCCTGTGACTACACGGACAGGGACCGTTTGGGCACCTCTCCTGTGGATGGGGCTCCCCAGAGGTGTTCCCCTGCACAGGCCACAAAGTGAGCTGGGGCTGTGGCACTACAACTGCTCTCTGGCACAGAGGCCTTTAATGTTCGAGTGTGCTTTAATAAGTGAAATATACTGGCATTTGAATCAGCTGGTTAATGTCTAATTTTTGTTATTTCTTACACTTCAGTGTAGCTCAGCTTTAGGAACATTTTATTCAATATGACTTTAACTCTTCATGTGGGAAAAACCATGGCATAAGGCCAACCTACTGAATCCCATTTTATACATATTTTGTAAATACTACTTTTCTGGTTTTTACCATCTTTTCCCTTTTTTCCCCCTCTTTTTTCCTCTTTTTTTTTTTTTTGGTGTAATTATGAATTATTTTTAAAGGAGGTGAATTGTCTTTGTCTTAATGAAAAGACAGGGATTAGATAAACATGGGGGAGGGGACAGGGGTAATCTAAACTAACTTCATGCGCTGCCCACAGAAAATAATAACACTGGGTATGGTGAGCAAATATGATAGAGTTACACTCTCCTTTGGCATTCTCATTACCCATTTTCCTGATTGGCAATGGGCTCATACATTCAAAAACCTAACTAGATAAAGGCAGAAAGCAGATTCTACCCCCTGAATGTGTGTGTTAGTGATTTAGGGCAGAGCAGGGAGTGTTGTGGGTGTGAAGATACACCCTGAGTTACTGGCTTATCTGTTCTGTCTGGGGAACCCTGTTGGATGATTAGTGCTTTGTAAACTGAGGGAAGTTCTGGATTTGATGCTTGGTTATGTTCATTTGTTCGTATGAAGCCTGTCAAAAATCTAGATTGTGCCTCAATATTGATTTCTGACTTGAATCAAAAGGCTGTAATGGAAGAGCTATGTGGAAACAACCGGGGAAGGTGATCACGGCCTGGCACCAGATTGGGGTGTAACATTGCCAAGCAAACCACTGCTAATCAGAGCGAATTAATAAGGAGGCTTGAGTTGATTTCAAACTGAACTAGTACCTATATCTACTCACTGCTTCACTGGGGTTTGATTCCTTCAGTCAGTTGTTGTCCCAGACTCTGCTGGGCCCACACTGTTCTCCACATCCATTTCCAGGCAGTGGTTCCCCTGCAGTGTCAGGGAACTGGAGCTTTCATTGAGACCAATTTAATGGCCTCCACGAGGCCAACGATTGCAGTGCTAATGACTGCAATCAAACAGTCAAAAAAATCCCTGGTTAATAGGTAAATTAATATCCAGAGAAGACCAATAAAGGATCAGAAGAGTTCTCAGACGTGGAGAGAACTGAAGCTGCATCATGTACTGAGCCCAGTGGCATTGATCCCAGTATTGGAGAGTGTTTGAAAGGAGCGTGAAGCAGGATGTAGGAAAATCCAAGCTTACAAAAAGCAATTTTTTTGTTACATAATCTGATTGTTACCGCATTTCTGTTCAGAAAATCTCAGTGGTGTTATTACAGACGTTTAAAGCTCCTTCGAATGCTTCTGCAGCTTATCCCGGCTCCAATCTGAGTATGCTTTTAGCAGATTTCATTCACTGTTTGCTTGTTGTTAGATTGTAAAGCTTCCTGCATATGGTTTTGCTTTGATCTGTTTCAAAAGCCAGGTAGAAAGGATTGCATGTTCTTGTAACTCATTTTTAAAGCGTTCCTTTTTGACTTCATTTGTGTGGCAAGTGAAGGGTGACTGAAACAGTTTAGCATTTTATTTTAGATTCTTAAAGTGCTAAACTGCATGAGCAGGCTGCTGGCAAAATTGCTACATGAAGATTTGGATTTAAACAGCTGTTGTGCTACAAGTTTCAAGTGTGAGGAAGGTTTAATTCGGGTGTTGCAGCTGAGGTTGGAAGGACCTCTCCAGACCCCCCGGGGCCACCCCCTGCCCAGGAAGGGTCAGATACAGCTGGTGACCCAGGATCCCACCGAATCCAGGTTTAAACCTCTGCAGGGGGTGGAGGCTCCATAACCTCCCTGGCCAGAATGTTCTAGTGTCCATCCACCCTCTCAGGAGGGAAGTGATGGATGGCATGGAATTTCAGGAGTTTCAGTCTCTACCTGTTGTTTCCCATCCTGTCACTGGGCACATCTGGCTCCATCCTCTGCACGCTCTTCATTTTTGGGTTGTTTTCTTATTATTACTTTGCTTGCACTCCATGAGAAGTCACATCATCGATCAGCCTATTGCAAAGAGCAAAGTACACTTGGCATTTTAGCAAGAAGTGGGGCAAGCATGGCATCACTCAGATGTAACTCACTGAGAACCTTGGACCATGGGGAGCTCTGGATTTCTGAACAGAACATCTTTCATAAGCTCAAAACAGAAGAATTAATAGTCTGTGCACATAGCCAGTGGAATGCAGTAAAGGTAGAAAAAATTGTAAGCATTTTAATATCTTAGCATTAAAGTGCTCACTGTAGTGTAGAAAACCAGCTGAAAAATGGCTCCAATGCTTGTTCCTTAGAGGAATGCAGAGTTCCGTTAGCACTTGACAAATCCATTACAAAAAGAGCTGGCAAGCCAACAAAAAGGAGACATTAATCCTGTTGAAACCAGTGTGAAACAGATGAGCACACAAGTGCTCCTGACAGCACCGAGGAAATCAGGACCCTCACTGGCTGGGGATGAGTCACTGCCCGTGGCACGGGGATGGGGTGTCTTCTTTAGCTAACAGTCTGTCAGGGTCATGTCAAGAGTGGATTTTTGGCAGGTTGAGCTGGGTGGTCCATCCCGTCTCCAGGATGTTTTGTTAAGAAGCAGGGCAGGCTCTGCAATGAGGGGTGTGGGGGAGCTGAGCCCTGGCCTGCTCTGCCGCGGCTGCTGCCTCTCTTCCAGCAGAAGAGGGGGATGTTGTGTGTGCAGGACCCCCCAGGATGGTCACAAGCCCTGGGAGGGTGCAGGGGTGCCAGGCTGGTTTCCCCTGTGAGAGCTGGCAGAATTGAAGGTCCTGTCCTGGGGGGAGTGCGGAGCTGTCACAGCAGTGCCGGCACTGGGGGCTGGGAGCGCACTCTGCTCGGGGACTCTTGGTCTCCATCCCTTCACAGGTTCGTTAAGGAACGTGCATGCCATTGAAAGCCTAAGTGCTGAAGGGGAATTCAAGATCTGAATTACTGAGATGGTTTTAGCAATTTTACCTAAAATCTCTTCCTGTGTGATTTTATTGCATCTTATGCCAGTCAGTAGCAAGCTGCACATGAACATGTGGAGAGGTGGTGCTTGCTAAATGATTGTGTTGCTGATAAGATTATAAATCTTACTTTGTAAATGGATTACATGGGTTTCCTTCCCAGTCTCAGCTTGGCAGGATCACAGTCACAGAGTTACACAGTCTGCTACAGGACTGTCTCTTCAACCGTTTCTTCCAGGTTCTACAGTGGAAAGCACAGCAGGAAGAAGCTGCTAAACTAGAAGCTGCTGTAGCTGCCAGAAGAAAAGAAAAGGAAGATGAGAAAAAAAGGCTACAGAGAGAACAGGAAACCAGTCGTAGAGCTCAGGAGAAAGAGAAAGTATGAGAAACTTTTATACATTTTTGCATATGTTAATGTGTACAATTGCTCCTGTAATCTTTAACTGATTTCATACCACTTGTGTTAAGTATTGATATAGAGAAGGGCAAATGGTCACTTGGGTCTTGCTCCAGTCCATTTTAGCTCTAAAGCTGCCTGCTCTGACACACCAGCTGTGTTACTTCATTGCCTGTCTTTAAAACAAAGCCTGTCCAAGTCAGTGTGTGACTGTGGCTGTGTCACAAACCAGCACAGGGGCATGGCTGGGTCTGACTGCACAGATTTGTGCCTTTGAGCAGTGTGGCAGCCTCGGGAAGCTCCCAGTGCTGCAGCTGAGTGCTGCAATGCAGCAGAGGAGCCTGACAGCTCACAGCCTGCAGGACAGCAGGGTGGGGGACCAGCACATCTCCAAGGGACAGTATTCCCAGTACTTGTGTGCTCACCCCTTGCGAAATGGCTTGGATGCAGCTTAACAGCAAATCCAAAATCTGCTGTAGTGAATGTAATGCTCTAGCAAACCAAGCTGTGTCACACGTGTTTGTGTTGGCCTTTTTACTTAAATGATGTGGCAAAAATCCAGGAGGTTGTTTCATCAGGATTTTACCTCTGAGTCCAGAGATACAGAGAGGGACATTTAGTGAGGGTTTGCTGCTTAGGTCAAGAGTAGCTTTGCTGCTGCTTTACTTTTTGTTCCAGCTTGTTCTGTGTATTTGCCTTTACACACACAGTGTTTGTAGTGGCAGGTGGCTCTGAAACCACAGGGAAGGAAGAGGTTTGGGCAGGCAGTGCTGACACGACCACTAGCAACATTCATTTTATCTGTAAATATTCTGGTTGTGCAAACTTTTCTCTTCTTGTGTGTGATATCGATATAGAACCATCCTCTGCCTGTGCACAGATGGAATAGCAGCTGTTTGGGGTCAGCAGTTGTGTTTCACTGGAGTATTTTCCATCTTAGATCCTTAAAAGGGCTGCTAACCTTATACTGCAGCTGCTTTTCTGGGGAATGTTCTGGGGCAGCAAGAAGAATATTTAAAATACATGTGAGCAGTGTAAAAGAAATGACCACCCTCTACCTGGTTTGTGACCCAGGCAAGGTATGTCAAGCAACTCCAAACACAGGAAAGGGTAACATGCCATTAACTCTAAATGCCAATGCTACAGTTGCTCTGTTGGACTGCAGATCAGAATTTTTCCTGTATATTTAAACATGGAATTCCAAAAATATCCATTGATCCCTAATTAGAGTTTATGAGAAAGCCTTCAGGCAATGAGGAGTACAAAAAGGGAGTAATTGCAAAAGTGAGAGTTTTATTTCATAAATAGAAGTATTTGAAACAATATTAAATAAAAGCACTCTAAGAAATATGGTTCTAGGTCAGGTTGCTTCCTGACCTTCATATGTCAAAAATGGCCTGTCTAAAGAAATGATTGGCTTACAGGTTGGGAATTCTGAAATATAAGCACTGTTTGGAAGACCTGTTTTATTCTGAACCACGATAGTGAAGGGTTTTTCTGCACTAAGTCCATCATTCTGTGCAAGGTGCTGCACATGGGTCAGGGCAGTTCCAGGCACAGATGCAGGCTGGGTGGAGAATGGATATGGAGCAAGCCCTGAGGACAATGGACATGACCCAGAACCCCGTGCCCCGGGCTGATCCCACAGCGTGGGCAGAAGGGAGGGGGGGATCTGCCCCTCTGCCCCCTCAGGTGAGACCCCCCTGCAGAGCTGCCTCCAGCCCTGGGGAACAGCACAGCAAGGACATGGAGCTGCTGGAGAGAGTCCAGAGGAGGCCACGGAGATGCTCCAGGGCTGGAGCCCCTCTGCTCTGGAGCCAGGCTGGGAGAGCTGGGGGGGTTCAGCTGGAGAAGAGAAGGCTCCAGGGAGAGCTGAGAGCCCCTGGCAGGGCCTAAAGGGGCTCCAGGAGAGCTGGAGAGGGACTGGGGACAAGGCCTGGAGGGACAGGGAATGGCTTCCCACTGCCAGAGGGCAGGGAGAGATGGGATGCCAGGAAGATACTAAACATTCTATGATTATATGATATTGGCAGTGCTGGGTTAATGGTTTGATTCAATGATCTTAAAGATCTTTTCCAATGTGAATGATTTTGTGATTTGCAAAGTATGTCATGGCAAGACAGGAATTACAAGCTTGCTACAAATTCTACCAGTTGTCTTTGAAGAATTGCCGTAGTTTTAGGAACAGGATCCTGTAGAATTTGTTAAAATTAAAAATTCAGCGTTTCACTTTGGCAATATCTACTTTAAGCCCCTGTTTCTCCTTTTGCATCCAAGCCCCCTCATCTTTTCAGATAAGCTTCCCTGCTCAGGTTTCAGAGTCTTCCTTGAGGCCTTTCTTTCCCACTCAGCTTTGGAAAAGCTCCAGACTTATATGAGGAACACTCAAGTGCTGCCTCCTGTTCCTCAGTGGACTCTCCACCTCAGCACAGTGAGCTGGGCTGGCCTGAGCCAGCCCTTTGGGCCAACCCAGGATGCTCTAACTCAAGGAACATTCACTCGTGTGAGCAGCACAGTTGAGGGTTTTGATGGCAGAGTAGGAAGGCAGGGAGCAATTGGAAGTGGTAGTCTTCAGATTGCGGTGGAAAAATATGTGCAAATTAGTGTCCACAGTCTAATTTTACTACTTTTGTTGTGGGGGCTGCACACCCTCTCGCTCTCATAATAAATCTTTTGTTAACTTGTAGTGCTCTCAAATAGAAATTTTATTCTAAAAAGATCAAAATTGGAGTTTCTGACTTAATGCCTTTCTTGGTTTCTTTATTGTCACTACCTTGGCTTGGGAACGAGTGTTGATTTGTTTGCTGCATTTGCTCAAACTCTAGCTGAAAAAATACTGGACTGAGAAACAGCTCAAGTGGCAAGAACAGGAGGAGAGAGATCTACAACGTCTGGAGGAATTGAGAAAATTAATGGCTGAACAAGCGGCTAAAGACAGAGAAAGGTAAAAGAAATTAAATGTGAATACCTATGGTATTAATAGGAGCTTCTTATAATCCAATTTGTTTTGATCCTCCAGCTTTCTAAACTAGAATAAACTGAGATAAGTAACTTTTTTCTTCCTGTTTGGCAGTTACCCCAATCTATACACTAAGGTCGCATCATGATTGTATCCTGGATGCAATTTATTTGGTATTTCAAACTAATTAATATCCATCAAAGATTTTACACCTTTGTAAGCATTAAACTTGGAATCATGACAGGGTGCACACATTAAACCCAGCTCCCTTGGTGATTTTTTTTAATTGTAGCTGAGTAATGAGACCACCTACTTTCCCACTTTGCAAAATGATTTATAATCAGATTTGGTTTGTTTGAGGGGCAAGTGAAAGGAGCTCATTCAGCACTTAACAGCCTCAAAGATATTAATTATTATCTTAGAGAATCCTGAACTGCTCATCCAGTTGTAGGTGCTCTTTACCTGTTTAATGGGATTTTGGACTTGAGCCTGCTCACACTTGAATTGCCAAGTCTTTGTTGCACAATGTGGCCTTTAATGGCCTGTTGAAGAAATGCTGGATTTCACAGGGGAATCCCTCTGCCAGAGGAACACAACCTGGAAAGTAGAGGAAAGGAGACTGGTTATAACTGCCCCCAAAGCACAGCCTGTCTCTTTTACATGGAGGTAACCACCAAGTTGTGGGGACCAGAAATACAATTAAAATAGGATTCGAGTACCATTGGCATTTGAATATTAAACCTAGCCTTAAGCATTCTGTGGGAAACAGTGCTTCAGTCTTATTTTGCTAGGACACCTGGCTGACAGCTAAATTTAAATGTTTGTATCCTTATGCTACAAATATATCTCTACCTTTCCTTAAACATACCTGCAGTGATTTTAGCTCATGGGAAAAGAAACACGTGTTTGAATTATAGAATTTTCAGCAGAACTGATCAGGGAAAAGTGATTTTTCTTTAAACCAACCTGTGTATTGCACTCTGCCATAGTGCTGGGAATGTTCTTTCTTGTGCTAATAAATGTTGCAGAATAAGATACAAGGAAATGGCACAGTTCTTTGAGGAATGCAGAGGGGAAATAATCACCCCTTCAGGCTATTGTGAATCAGAAGCCAGTAAATACTCAGCATTATGTTACCCAGAACTGACCTACTGTACCAAATAAAGCATTTGATTGTGCAGACCTCAGGTACACATGTGGCATGGTGGTGTCCTGGTGCAGCAGAGTTTTAGTCTCAGTTCAGGTGGTCTCAGGCTAACACGACCCTCCCCAGGAGCAGCAATTGCTGCATCGTGGTGCCAAGCCCTGCTCTGCCCCGCTCTGCCTGGCTGGGGTTTGGCAATCAGTTGGGATCACTTGGACCACTTCGAACTGGGTATGGAAAGGCAACAGAATGTCTCAATTTAGCATTGCTTTACATTCCTGCCTGCAGGAAAACTGCTGCAGGCCAGACAGAGTGTGTGGATTAGACCTGGCCAGGTGCCCCCCAGTCTTCTCTCTTGGCCATGCACAGAAGCTTCCAGAGTACTGAATTTTGTGTTTGGTAGCTCTGGAGTGTTTTAGAAGATGTATCACAGTAGTCAGCTCAAGCAGAATGAGAGGGTTTCAGTATAATGTAATTTTTGTCATTTTTCAGAGAAATATTAGTATCTGCTTTTTATTAAATTTTCTCCATGTAAAAAGCAGATTAGGCTTTTCCCTCTGGGACAGAATGACCCCTGAGGGCTACTGCTGCAGCATTCCTCTGCCTGGCCTCCTGCAGTGGCTACAGTGAGAAACTGGAAGCCTCTCTGGGGCACCCTCAGGCAGCTTCCTGCCACCCTCTTGGGACAAATTTGTTTGTCCTGCTAATTGTGATTGGATTATTGGCACAGAGGTCTTTGCTAGCCACCAACAGAACTGAAGGTGTAGTTCTGATTTTTGCAGTTTATGGCACAAGTTATAAGTGTGCCATATAAGTGTAGTAAGCTCCTTTGAGTTTACTAAAATTTGGAGAGTAAGAAAATAACAATACATGTTTTAGTGTAGTTGAAGCAGCTCATTCATCTCAATTTCTCTAGAGGCGAGTTCAAATTTGAAGGGCAAAAGAAGGATAACTCTCCAAATGCAAAGCATGGCATTGGCAACTCCTGTTTAAGGACTAAAAGTGAGGTACCAACAAATACCTACAGCTCCATAAGGAACAGAGTCTGGCAGGGGCCTGAGGGTCATCAGGGAATGTGTCTGTGCTGGTGCTGTAGGGCATATTGCCCCTACTGTGAAAGGGGGAGCAGGACAATGGTAAAGTTCTGGAGTTTCTGGTGTGAACCTCCACCTTTTTCCTTTGGAAGAAGGGTGTAATTCTCAAGTTTTCTTGCTCCTTCCAGTAACAAGATTGGGAGTGAGATGTTGCTTTTAATGGAAAGGGTTATAGGAAAGATTTCTTCTGCCATACACAGATGTGAGAGAACATTTCTTCTTGGCAAAGAAAATGGGGGAGAAAAAAAGAGTACCAGGACTATATAAAGCACACTAGAGAAAATCTGCAGTCTAGACATCTAAAAGGTTAGCCAAGTTGTTCAAAAAAACAACCAACCAACTAAAACCCACTCAAAAGCAAATCAAAAAATATAACTACCTAAACCCCTCTTCCCCCAAAAACCCAAACAAAAAACTCCGAAAAAGAGAATACATTCAAATGAAAAATCATTCTGCACTGAGGTGTTTTGCACATCGGGTGGATATAGAAATCGTCAGGGTGGTTTTCAACACAAACACCAACAGAGACATTTCAAGCTGCCCTTGCCCAGCGTTTCCCTCTGTGTGCTGGCAGGGTGCAATTCCGACGGGTGCTGCTGGAGAAGCGGCTGCTGGAGAGAAAGGAGCAGGTCCTGCTCCAGGCCCGGGAAGAGGAGGAGAGAGAGAAGCGCCTGGAAATGCTCCGACAGCAGGTGGGTCGGCCCGGGCTGCAGTGATCTCACACACAGGGGTACAAACACTGTCAGAGCACTGAGAGATAAAAGGAACGATCTTTCCAAAGCAAATAAATGAATGAGTTAAAACGCACTCCTGGTCTGACTAACAGCAATTCTGTTGTGTTATAAATCCTGCGTGCTCTGTGGCTCTGACAACAGGTACATTATGACATTAAATTGCACTGTAGAAGCTTTTGGTATCTAAAAGGAGAAAGAGAGGGGTTTTTCTAGGTTGGATGTCATTTCTCTTCCTTGATTTTTATTTTTTTTATTTTAATAATCTTAAGTCTTCCCTGAGTCTTAGGCGAGATTTATAAGTAATTTTGATTGTTTTTAAATTCTGGAAGCTTACACTTCTTGGATGACTTTTCTTCAGAGATATTTAACTCCGTGAAGCTTTTGCACATTATTTCTTAAGGGACATTCCAGAAAATGCATGCTAATGCTTGCTAATGTCATAGTAAATGTAGTGCTAGTAAATGTAGTCGTTTTTTTCTACTGCTGACTTTTGAAGGAGTAATTTTACTTTCATTTACATTTTTCTATCTAATCTCCTTGTTTTTTCCTCAGAAGATTAGTAGGAAAAACCTAGAGTTCACATTCTGTACACTATAGGAGCCAAAGGAAAATAGGGAGGGGGAAAAGGTGCTCTTCAAACCCCTTTTTTTCATTTGTGATAATTTAAACAGCGTTGAAGCAGCAGCTTTTTCCCCAGGACTACCCTTGGTTAAAAATCTGATGTTTGGTGCAGCCTTGACCTGCCCTTCAGTGGACCATCCCAGTGCATCCTGTGAAACCCTTCCTTAATCCCTCAGGGGGTGTTGGTGGCCTCACAAGTGCTTTCACTTGGTAGTAGGGTGTGCAAAGTCAGGAGGAAAATAAAATATCACAGAGGCCAAATACTCTGAGCCACCTTCTGTGGGAGAGCTGAGCAGAACGAGAATAGACAAACCTCAGGGATCCTTGGTATCCTTTCGGTAGTTTTTTAAACTGTTGAACTTGAGCACATTTCCAGTCAGTATTGCCTTATTTTTAAAAATCTGATTCAATTACATATTTTGCAGTGTTATTTTAGGTTATCAAAGTATTTTTAATAATAACTCTCTTACATCTTTTCCAAGTTCCTGGTTGAGTTTTATTATCATTTGCATCAGGTTTTACATGAGGCTGGTTGGGAGTCATGATCTGTTGAGCTCTGCCCACTGACTCAATTCTCTTGCCAGAGTAGAAAACACTTCTAGAACAGCCTTTGCCCAGAATGGGGAAGTTCCCACTTTGTTACACTTTTCTAACCAACATTTATTCTCTGTTTCACACTAATGAAATGAATTCATAAAGTATGTGCCTTTTTTGTATGTGGGGGAAAAAGGTTTTTTAGTAAAGTCATCCAGCCAACCTGTAGATTTTGGCAGGCTGTAAATACAAAGATGACATTTCATTAAAGAGATAGGCAAAAAAATTATCATACAAAATTTAAGCTGTTTTTTCCTGTTTTTAGTCATTCATATAGGGTTCTGACTTTAATTATTTTGCTCATGCATCTTTCTGTATTTTTCCAAAGTAGTATTAGCCTGTATCTAAATGTTTTAACACAAAGAAAGTAAGCAATGAAAGAAGATTGATTCTGGCACAATACAGTGTCTGAGAGTCTTTGATACTGATCTAGCTCCAGGAAATTACACAGTTAAAGCAGATGCACTTCACAAAAAACCCAGAGTTATGTTATTTGGGGCATATCACTCAATGTTGTTGCCCATGACTCTGTAAAAATTGGGAACTACCAACCTGAAAGTTTGGACTTCCTGGAATTGTGAGTATTGCAGAATTGTGAGGTTCTGGGTCTTTGTGGTGACTGTCTTGGGACGCTGGAGCTCGTGTCAGGCTCTGCTGGAGAGCCCAGGGTGCTGTTGCTTCTCTCACGTCCCTGTTGGGCCCAGGCTGGGACCCTACACACTGTTACAGTGCAAAGGCAGTGAATGATCATGTTCTCAAAGGGTGTGTTACTGATAAAAGCCTGTTCTCACCTTGGCTCTACACAGAGTGAATGTTATTTTCGCGTCCTGTGTTTCAGGTTGCTGTTGTTGCAAAATCAGACCCAGCCAGAGCAGTGGCTGATACGGTGGCATCGAGGGCCCGGATGGGCATCGGAGCCAACGAGGAGTTTGAGCTGCAGCAGCCTCTGTTCAGGCTGCACACCTACAGTGAGGAGCAGGTAAGTGGCTGTGATCCTGTGTGAGCTATTGTGGGCACAGATGTCTTAACAGTGTATCCTAAATAGCAACACGGGCAGTGGAATACAGACTATGATGTGGGTAAGATAAAAACATCAGGAGTGACAGGTGGGGCAATGTCTCCAGAAAGAGGCTTACAAATTTTGTCAACTAACCTTCTGACAAATTTCAGAAGTAATTTCCCTGGGATTAATTGTCATTCTGACAAATGGAAGTGGCACTGCCATGTAAGCACAAGGCAACAGTGTGAGAAAAGTCATAAAGGCGTTTGAAGCACTTGGATTCCATAGGAACAACCAGGAAGGGACTGGATTGTATGCTACACTCAGGGCTGTTGCACAGGGAACATAAGGAAAGGCAGCAGCTCCTCAGGGAGCAGCTGGATTAAAAGTCACTTGGTTCCTCACCTACACTCTCAGTTTTGCTGAGGAAAGGCAACCAGGGCTCATTGGTTTGTGATCATATTGTGTGATTGTGATTATGAATATTCAAAAGGATAATATCAGGATATGGACAGTGAGATAAGGCTTGCTCACTGTAAAGCTTCTCTGTTTTGAAGGTTTTATTTTATGACCATAATTTTCTGACTGTCTTCTGAAAGCTTTTTAAACATATACATCCACAGATACCCTGTAAGATGCACTGGTGTATGGGGAAGGTGGTGCTTGGTTTCTGTTGATCATCGCTGTGGTTTATTTTACCAGGTCATTTCTGACCCCAGACTCCGTGTCGAGCTCGCTCTCCGAGAAGCTGGACTGCATAAAACACTTTATGCAAGAGAGATTTTGCCAAAAATTCCTCCACCAAAGCTTCCAAGAAGAGACATGGAATCTACAGCTTTTGAAGTGTAGACCACCTCTTGTCTCAGGAGCAGAGGAGCTTCAGGGGTGCAGACCTTTAATAAATTCCCTGTGGTTGTGTCATAGAACTGCTCGGTTCCCTGTGTGTGCAGCCATTCAAACCCTGCTGAGCCTTTCTGCCAGTGCCTGCTGCAGGTTTGGGGAGCTGGGGGTGGGCTGGTGAAGTGTCAGTGTCCATGTCCCTTTTAACTGGGAGCTGGGACACCTGTACATGAGGACTCCTACACACAGCACAGGCCAGTCTGATGTGCAGCACCTGGAGCAGGAACTCTTGGGTTTCAATTGGCAGCAGAAATCCAAAATAGCTTTGCACTGCAGTTACTTTAGATTATATTACATTACATGAATAAATCCCACAGTTTTCATTCCAAGTTTCTTGAGAATTTGATCTTTTAATTATAAAATCTTCATTACCATGCATGTTTCTAATATTCTTTGATTATTATAAGAAGAAACTTAAACCTTTGTCTATATTTAGAAGCCAATTTGCTGCATCATATTTACTGCAAGCCAGTCATGCAATTTCATATTGCAGATTAGTCTTTCAGTATAAATTATAAATTAGAATTAGAGCTGGGATCTTTATTTTGGAGCTGACATTACTGAATATGATTCTATTAACTGAAAGGGAAATTGATGTTATTTCCTTTTGTAATTGATTATGTTTTCAAGCCTTACATAAAGATAGCATAAAATGATTGTAAACAAGTTACAAATTAGCACTTTGACCAGAAATTTCTAAAGATGATGAATATCAGAAAGATCTGAACATCCCCACTTGTGTCTCTGGGCAATTATGGGAACTTCATTAATGTGGTGCTGTAATGCCTTACAGGTGTCAGTGTGTCACATCCGAGTTCTGCAGAGACAGGTGTGTCCAGTTTTCACCCCTCAGACTGAGAACTCTGCTGGCAAAGCCCTCCCAGCCTGAGCGCGGCCTCGGCCCCGAGCAGGGCACTCAGGGCACAGCGTTGGGACCTGCTGGAGACCCCAAGGTGGGTGCCAGAGGGGGGCAGCTGGTGTGACAGACCCCCACGAGTGAGCACAGGGCCGGGCCAGGAGCAGCATCACCCCGGGATGGCAGCTGAGGTATTTAGTGGGGAAATGCTGCAGAGCCTGCCCTGAGCCGTGGGAGCTGCGTTGTCTGGGCTCAGCTTCTGTGAGTTTGGGCTAAAATTACAACTCTGTGTATTTGTGCTTTTTATTTTGGTATCTCCTTTGGGCTAACTTGTTATTTTTAAAACGCACTTGACCAGCCTCACAACTGGCTGGATGTTCCTGTGGGGAGACCAGCAGTGCTTTGCTGTGAGGAACAGACTGGCTGCAGGACAATTCCCAGAAAGGGATCATCCCAAACCTATGGCAGTTGATTATTTTTTTTCCTTGCCTTTAAAAGCAGATCTAAAAGATAATTTCAGTGGTGCAAAATCTTTTGAGATCCAAGTCCAGTATTCCTTTTCCTTGAGAGGTTTTAAATTACTTTCACAAAGAGCTTGAAGGTACATTGCTGTTAGTATGGGAGTTTCTGAAGTAGACTTTGAACTTGGCAGAACTGAGTTGGAATAGTAGGTTGGATTGCATGGTAAGTGACTGGAGGAATGTGTTTCTATTCTGGGAAGACACTGGCTCCTGTCCTGGGATTTCTTCTCTGTCATATTAATGTTAGAGCCTAAAAACAGCCATCTTGGAATGGAAACCAGGAACCAGTCTCCTTTTCTTGTATAAAGTGGAATTTGCTTTTTCATGGCACCAGTTTTCATGATATCAGAGAATACCAAAATGGTCTGGGTTGAAAGGGACCTTAAAACCCATTCAGTTCCACCCACCCTTCCACGAGGCCGGGCTGATCCAAGCCCCATCCAGCCTGGCCTTGAACACTTTCTGTAAATTATCCTGCAAGTTCCCTGTAAGTATCCTGTAAGTTACTGTTCCAAATTAATTTGGAAGCAAGCTTGTTAGTGAACCTTAAGAACTGAAAGTGTTTTTGTGGGAATTCTTCAGGCTATAGGGGACCCTCTGCGAACAACCCCTCCACTCCACCCAGGTGCAGTTCAGTCTCTTCCAGCTTGTGGAGACACTTGCAGATGATTTGCTGGATGTAACAGATGCAGTTATGTGAAATCAGGTCAAGGTTATGTCAGCACTACGTGCTCCTCATCCCACTACCTCACAAGGGTCTCTGTGCCCAAACCTGCCCACCCTATGACAGGGGTCAAGCTGCTCCTGCTCAGCCAGAGACGGCCTCTCATGCTTAAACTCTGGCACCTGCCAGTTTGTCACATCTTTAAATACTGTAGGAATGAAAGTCTGAACAGCCTCTGTAACAGCAGTAACAATAATGGTTACAAGTACTGATTAATTTTGGATGTCATTTACTTAGGCTGTGGCTTTATGCCCAAAGCAAAGGGATCTCCTTCCTACAGGATCACTGTGGACAGGAGTGACCTTAACAGGACAGTCCTTTACGGTGAGTGGAGCTGGGAGTGAGGAACCTGCAGCTCAGTAACACAACCTGCAGCTCAGTAACACAGCCTTGTTTTCTGTGCAAATTTTGGCTAGAGCTGCTGTCCTCGAGTGTGCATGTGTGTCAGAGCCATTCTAGCTGTGTTGGAGCTTGGAGCTGTCCTTGGGTGTGCATATGTGTCATTCCAGCTGTGTTGGAGGTTGGAGCTGTCCTTGGACATGCACGTGTGTCGGAGCCATTGCAGCCGAGCTGGAGGCCTGCAGCGCCTGCACAGCAGTGTCCGTAGGGTGTGGCTGCTCCCCTCGGCTGTGGAGGGCTCTCTGCCGTGGGAGTGTGGCGTGGCCGAGTTTCTTTGCCGTTTCCCAGAGCAGGGGCCGTGCTGTGGCAGGCTGTGCCTGTGCCGCGGTCAGTGCACGGTGTGACTCTGCCGTGCCCGTGCCGCGGTCAGTGCTGGGGTCAGTGCTGGGATCGGCCCGCGGGGCCCAGGCCCAGCCGCTGGCGGATGAAGGCGGCAATCAGGCGCTGGGGCCGCTGCTGGTACTCCCACAGCACCTCGTGGGATGCCCGGATCTGGTCCCCCTCCAGCCGGTCCAGGAGCGCCACGCAGACAACGGCAGCTGTGGAACGTGTGGAGGGATGGATGGATGGATGGAGCACTGTCACCTCACACCTGACCCTGCATTTCACCCCCAGCATAGAGCAGGGTCCTGCCTCCCCGGGGCTCATGGCGAAGGGGCCAATGTGGCAGGACCCCGGGGAGCTGCTGGCCACGGCTCTGCTCTGCATCCACCCTCCGCTCACCCGGGCTCTGCTCCAGCAAACCCTGGGGGTGCCTGCACCAGCATGGCCAGGATGTGTTTGTAGGGCCAGGAGAAGTGGGGGGGGATTAAGGTTTGGTTTGTCCAATGTGTTCTCAGGCCTTGGGTTTTATTGAGCTACAAAGTTTGTTTTAGTGTCCTTTTCTAGTTCAAATTGTTAGGAATGTGTGTTTGGCCTTCTGGCACCAAACAGAACCCTTAGAGGGGGGTTAAGTGGGATGCAGGGAGGAGATAGAATTGGCAGGACTCACCTTTGAGACCACACAGCCCACACAGGGCAGCGAATGCTGTGGACTCCATTTCAATGTTCCTTACACCAGCGTCATAAGCTCTTCTCAAGTACTCCAACTTTTTTTCACTGGAAAAGGAGCACAGTGCACCATCTAATCTCCCCTGACCTGGGAAGGAAGCAGAGAAGTGTCACTGTTGGGCCTGGGCAGGGTCACAGGCACAGGGCATAGGTGCAAACAGAAAGTCCAACAGTGCCCATGTTCTGTTGGAGGCCCACGAAGTTTTCCTTTGAGTAGCTGTTAACTCCTATTCCCCTGGATGCTGAAGCCAGCACGACACATCTCTGTGCAGGGGGGAGAATGATGCAGGTTTCACCACAGGTAAAGGGCCAAGTCAGCCCACAGGTGTGAAGTGCAGGGGATATTGTGCTCTGTGGGGACAAGCCATCCCCACTCCTGAGGTCCGTGGTGCACCTCAGCTGTGAAGGTAAATGCTTACCTGCAGCTGGGCTAACCTGGGACAGCACTTCAGTTTACTGCTTTTCCTACTTTAATAATCTCAAATGGCTTTTTGTTTAAATAAAACATGGCCTTGAGCAATACACAGATGGCTGCATCTGCAAGCAGATCTAAGGATTTATAAATAGCGCTCAGATTATTAATTCTTCATTTATTACATTTCATCTACTCTGCAACCAGCATTTAGTTTTGCAGAGGAAAGGGTTCTAGAGTAACCAAAGTTTGTTTATGTAAATCTGACAGGCAGCCTGACATTTTCCTAGAGTTGGTAGTTCTGAAGTGACAATCTTGCTGTAGGTAACAGTGCAGTGGCAAACTCAGCAAGGTGCCAACAGAGGTACTGTGTGTTCTGAGGGTGCCCCTGCTCTGCCTGGGCCCTCACACATCAGGCGGGTCCGTTCCTGCCACCCTCCTGGGGCCTGGGGACAGTGGATAGTTCTGTCCAGGTAAGAGTGCAAAGACTTGGTGTTACGTTTGGGGCAGGAAGGACAGACCGAGGTGGTTTTACCTTCGTAGAAGTCATAGGTGCACATGGTATGGCCGATGAGTGTGGGAAAGTCTGCAATCTCCCTGCTGCAGGCAAGCAGCTCCTCTGCCAGGTCCTTGTCCAGCTCGGTGCTCCGCACCACCACCTCCCCCAGCACCACCTGCTCAAAGCGCGGCTGGAACGAGGAGTCCACGGCCGTGTCCGTGATCACAACAGAGCCGGCCTCGATCCCTGGGCACAGGGAAACTGAGGCTAAGCCAGAGCTCGGAACACCTGTGACCTGCTGCCAAACTCCACCATGACAGGAAAATATCAATACAGCTGTGTGGGACTGTGGGGCTGTTCTTTTTGGTGGGTAAAGCAGATGTCAGAGAATAATCGAAATTCATGCAGTAGCACAGATGTACAAGTAAAATGTACAGAATCAGCACAAGATGAGTGATTGCGAGAGTGTGCTGAGGGACAGGGTTTTAACTGCTGCTGGCTTGCAGAGATCATGTCCCTCCACCAGCTTGTGCAGGCATGAGCTGCAACACTCCTCTGGCCAGAGATCACAGATTTATTTGGGTTAGAAAAGCCATATAAGATCATGAGGTACAACTGTTCCCCAGCACTGCCAAGGCCACCTCTAACCCATGTCCCTAAGTGCCACATCCACGTGGCTTTTAAATCCCTCCAAAGATGGGGACTCCACCACTGCCCTGGGCAGCTGTGCTAGGGCTAGACAGCCCTTTGGAGAATGAAATTTTTCCCTAATATCCGACTTAAACCTCCCTGGCACAAATTGAGGCCACCTCCTTTTGTCCTGTCCCTTGTTCTCTGGGAGCACAGCCTGACCTCCCCCCTGGCTGCACCCTCCTGCCAGGGAGTTGGAGACAGTGAGAGGGTCAGCCCCAAGCCTCCTTTTCTCTTTGGCTCCCTCAGCCACTCCTGGTGCTCCAGCCCCTTCTCCAGCTCCATTCCCTTCTCTGGACACACTCCAGCCCCTCAATATCTTTCCTGTCTTGAGGGCCCAGAACTGATCCCAGGATTGGAGGTGCCTCAGCAGTGCCAGCACAAGGGAACGGTCACTGCCCTGGTCCTATTGCCACACCAGTGCTGGCACAAGCCAGGATACCACGGATATTTGGAGACCTGACAAAATGCTAAAGCTCAGAACCGCGTGACCTATTGCTGGAATTTTTTTTTTGATAAAGCTGTTTTGCTCTGAAGGAAGGCCACGAATCGCTTACCTAAGCCTCCCGAAGTACCGATGCGGATAATAGTGACGTCCCGGCATTTTGCATGGTGCAGCAGTTTGATCAGCTCATGAAGCATGATGGAAATGGAAGGGATGCCCATCCCATGCTGTTGGAAGGAGAGAAAAGAGAAATGTCAGTGCCTGTGAGGCTGCGGCAGGGGACAGGTACGTGACCGCCACAAACTCAGGGTTACGCTGTGGCCTTTTCCCCTGGTGATTACAACAGCGATTTTTTTGAGGGGGAAGAGACATCTCAGGGTCTTTGTAGCCTGTCCAGGTGAAGTGTCTAACCAACCCTGTTCTCCTCCCCTTGATGATTTAAAGGCTCTCCTCATCAGTAGAGAAGGTGTTCATCCCTGGGGACCCCGTGCAGGTGCACAAACGGTGCCTCTCCTTCAAGACAGGTCTCCACAAACATGTCCTAACAGCTGAATGCTCCAAGACCTTCCCCTTGCACTGCTGTCCTTATGCCATGTGCTGGCTCACACTCTGTCATGTCTTGCTTGTGCTCTGGGAGTGGTGAATTTCAGTGAGGACGACCAGAGCCTCCACTTCTCCAGGTGCCTTCCAGCCTGTCCTCGCCCCACACCAGAGCGTCTCCGCCACATTGCTGGGCACCAAGGATGACAGGAGGGTTCGTGTCCCTCAGTAAGGACAGGTTTCAGGGTCAGGCATTTGCTGCGTGCCTTGCAGGCCACCTGTCCTGCTTCCTGCCCTGCCCTTCCATCCTCTGCCCTGGTGTCCCTCTGTCCCCAGCACTTGCCTGGCTGCCAGCTCCCCACTGCTGGCACTGGCCAGTTTCCATCCTCCACGGAGAGTGCTGCCCTGTTCCCATCTCTGCTGCTGCTCCTCAGGGCTGGCAGATGTTCTGCAGGTCTGGAGCTGCTTCTGCCCAGCCCTCCCTCACTTGGTCATCTCTTTTCTGCTCTGTTGCTAGACTGATGTCCTTTCCTCAGCTTAACCTTTAAGAACAAAAGGTGTTTGGTGCCATGGGGTTTGCTTTTTCCCCTGGAAAATGCCACACATTTTGTAGGTTTTGCTATCATGTTCAAAAACCTGAAGGAAGCACACATGGAAGCTCCATTAATTAACTTACGCAGCCAGTATTTGTGTTGTTTTATCTCCTTTCTGTTGGCTGTGAGACCAGTGCTCTGTTCTCCTTGTATCATGTTTTAAATATGAAACCTTTTTGCGTGTTGTTATTCTGGAACATCAGCCTGGGTTATTTGCCAATGCCTAAAAAATTTATTTTCATTGTAAATATTCAGAGCAGGAATCTGTGTTCCTGCCCCTGTATGTTTGAGCTCAGTTGTGTTCCTAAGCAACTTGCAGAAATGTGATGTTGGCAGCTGCTCCACACGATCATCCTGGGGCAGCCGGAGCTCTGTCCTGTGTCCCCTTGCAGGGACGGGCCGAGGGCTCTGCCCTGGCCAAAGATGGTGCTGGTGCACAGCCTTGAGCTCAGCAAGGGTTTGCTTCTGGCTGTGTCACCGCTGCTGCCAGGCTGAGGAACAGCGAATCTCGTGGGGATTCTTCCCTTTGGATCTGACCAGATTGATTCCCTCAGGCTTTTCCCTTGGTCAGGATTGGTTTGGTTTTGTCAGAGGGACCAAACGTGAGTGCTGTCGTGTGAGTGACTCCATCTCCTGTGAGTCACATTTCAGACTAATCTTGTGCCTAAAGAAATGACAGCAGGACTCTCCCAAACACAGCCTGTGTTTGCTTTTCCCTTTGTGCAGTGCCAAAAATCCTGCTCTGAAAGAGTAACTAATAATAAAGCAGGATTTTATTTTAGAGCTTGTGTCAATGTAATGCTCCCAGCAACGTCATGGTTCATGGATGGTGGGAAGTGGTCTTTGCCTCTCAAACTGCCAGACCCAAGCTGAGCAGAATGTGTGTGTCTGTTAATACGGCACTTTCCAAACGGAGCCTGCAGGGTGCCGAGGAATGTGATTCAAACAGAAGCAGCTTTGCCATGGCTGAGAGGTTGCACTGGTGGTAATGGCTGAACACTGAAAAGGGGGAAAAAATCTGCCAGTGAGCCTTGGGGGAGGCGGAGGCGTGGGAGAGACAGGTCCTGTCCCCAGGACCCTGCTGTCCGGCTGCCGTGAGCCCCGCGGTGCGACCCCGAGGGGAGCGGCCCCGAACTCACGCTGATGGAGAGCACGGGCCCCGCCCGGTACATGGCGTAGCGGTCCGACCCCGCGCAGATGTCCGGCAGCTCCTCCCCGGCGCCCGCCAGGCCCAGCTCCCGCCGCATGAACTGCGCGAACGCCCTCATCCTGTTGGGGCTGCCGCCCACGCAGACAAACTGGAAATAAAATAGCAATATGTTGCTACTTCTGAGCTAAAATGGGTAGGAAGAGTCAGGCTGAATGTGGCCGTGGTGGCTGCGCCAGACGCGTCTCCCCGGAGAAAGCAGCGGGATGCTGCTCCCCGCCAGCAGTCAAGGGACATCGGAACAACTGAGGGTCCCAAAACCAGGGATTAACACGAAACCCAGGCTGTCACTCCATCAGGGTGGTGACTATGCTGGGTCCAGGCAGCCGTAGAGCTGCATGAACTTGGGTATCCGTCCCAGGCAAGAAAATCTCAAATAACTCAGCAAATTTAGGCTGTTACTGTCCCCACTGACAGCATAGCAAACTCAGAGGTTGGAGGAGCTTCTCGCTGAATTTATTCTATGGACAGTGCCGACTGCAATGACTGAGCACTGCTGATGGCACAGAGACCGTAAAGTCAGGGAGGAAAAAGGACAAATTTTACATATTAAAGGAAAAAACGGTCCTTGAAGGTAGGAGAGGGTTGAGCATTTGGCTTCAAGGGCTGCAAGGCTGCTGATCCTGCTGCCAGGGTGCAGGACAGCAGGAGCCCACGGGAGCAGGGCTGTGCTGAGACTGTGCCAGGCTGCTCCAGCCCTGGACACTGCAGCTCTTCCCCTGCACCGCTGGAGAAAGGCTCCGGGTTGAAATGGAAGTGGATGCCATCGTGACAGGCTTTTGACAGCAAGTCTCAGACAAAAATAATACATCCTCCTCCCCTTGTCTCCAGTAGATGATGATCAAATGCTTTGGACAAATGCCTCCTCCGTCTGTCCTCCAATGTGGGGCCAATATAAAATCAGGTTTTATGGAGCTTCTAAAAGGGTAATTTTCTGTTGGGATTTCTGCCCAAAACAAGCAAAGACAAACAACCTCCCTGCCCAGGCTGCCCTGGGTGGTTGAGTCCCCTTGTTGAGCAGCCAGCCTCTGTCCTGGAAGGAACATCGGCAGCGGTGGGGCCCCAGCATGGGTCAGCAGGGCCATGGGACATGGGACTGGAGAGCCTGTGGAGGGGGGAAACTGCTGCCTCACTTTTGCACCTGCTCTTTACCTTTATGTCCCCAAACATTGCTGGCAGGTTGTGTGTCTTCGTTCCCAAGTCCAAGTGGTACAGGATGTCCTCCTCCATCGAGTCCAAGTGTGGGTTTTTAACATGGACAAACCCACCCCTGTGGGGAGACAGGGAGGAGATGGGTTGGGGTGCTGGGTAGTGCCCACAGGGATGGGAATGGGCAGGACAGGGCAGCCTGGGGAACCTGTGAGGGTACACACAGCCCTGATGTCATGGGGATGGGACAGAGAAAAGCCACCTCTGTGTGGCATCTGGGGCAGCTGCCTTTCTGCTTCAGGCAGCCTCT
>NW_016690285.1:2849815-2867761 GCF_001604755.1 Lepidothrix coronata | reverse complement strand
TGTATATGTGACAGCTTATTAAGCTCTTAGCAAATCAAGGTTTCACACTTGTATTGTCCCAAATAACTGCCTGGTAGGATGGGTGCAAGTTAAATCCAGACTTTGCAGGCAGCAGGAGGCTGGTTTGCTGTCCCTTCCCACCTGCTGTAAGAGATGGGAAAAAACTAAATAACAATGCAGGTAGGTTTTATAAATGAGGCTTAAACAAAACCCAAAGAACATTTTTCTTGTCTGATTAAAACAAATTCAAACATTCCCCTGTTACTCACCCTGAGTAACCTGTTGTTTCAGTCATAGTGGCTCTACCAGAGTCAGCTGAAAGTGATCCCCTGCTGAAAAGGTAAGGAAACCACCCCGTGTCCTCAGCCCTCGGGGTTTGGAGCTCAAAAGAGGTTTCAGGGGGCTCTGCAGGGGCTTAAATACCTCCCGTGCTTTGTGTGGCTCCCCAGGTCAGCAGTGGCCTGTCCCCTTTGTCCGGTCCCCGCGGCCCCTCGGGTGCCAAGGCTCCTCCCAGACGGGCTCTTTGGGCCAGTGCGTCACCAGTGGCCTCGACTGGCGGTGCTGGGGCCGGTGACCTGCTGGCCTCGGGGCAGGGACTGTGTGCCCTCCGGCCGGCAGGGCAGACACATGTGCACCCCGGGGTGACAGGGTTTGTCTGAGCTGGCTGTCACTGTGCTCCCACCCTCAGCTGTGCCCCTCTGGGCCCTGGGGACCAAGGGGCACTGGTGCCCTGGACACCACTGGTGCCCCAGACACCACTGCTGGCCGTGCCGTTCTCTGGCCCCAGTCGGTGCAAATCCAAACTTCCCTGAGTTTTGGGGTGCACAAAGACAGAGTTTGGGCTGTAGCCAACCTCCAGCCCAGCTCAGAACAGCTCCTGACTTCACTCTAAGCAGTGCCCAGCCAGCAGTGTTTGCTCTCGCTGTCCCCACAGCCCCACTGCAGCCCAGGAGCCCGTCAGGACGGTGTGTGGTCAGGGGTGCTGGGTCAGCCTTGCTCCAGATCAGGGGGAGCCAGAGTGCTCCCAGGGCTGTGAGAGGGCTGTGGTGCTCCCTCAGGAGCGGGAGGAGACTGGAGATACTGGTCCTGCTGCCTGTCCCAACAACAGATGTGGCACTGGAAGATATTTTAGGCAGTGGTGGGAGGGGCAGAATCTGGCATTTGCTGTTGGCCTCTGGGAATGGTAGGTGGAAACTCTGGTTAATTAGGTAAGTGCTAGGTAATTAATTACTGGGTAAAAGTACATCCTGTGGGGCTTGCTTGCAACTGGCATCCAGGCAGTAACACAGCCCTACTTCACTAGTAGGGCAGGGAAGGAAATCGCTGTAACTGAGGCAGCCTTTTGCCAGGCAAATGCCCATTTTGCTTGGCAAATACCCTTCTAAACCCCTTAAATTGCAAAACCCCGTATAAAAATAAATAAATATTACAAACCAGTGGCCCAGGAACATGTAAATTGGGTACCTTGCCCAAGACAGGGTCAGGATGGCTCTGAGGAAAGGAGGGAGCAGAGCCTTTAGGGATATTTCAGGCTGGCTGGAGATGTACCAAAGGCAGGCTGGAAGGATTTCTCTGCTCTGATGAAATTCTCCCTCCCCGGATGCTGTTCACATATGCCTGCCAAAGATGACTTATTACTGACGCTCCACAGCACTCCTGAAGAATACAGGTCTGGAGACTCTTTTCCCTTTCAGAGAGCACCAGACCGCACACAAAATTTTACTTGAGGCTGCGCACACCTTCCTCCCGCTGAAGTCACCCTGTTTGCTGTGGTTTTCTGCAGAAGGCTCCATGTTTCAGGCACATGGTGGTTCGTGCCGTGGCCTTCCCCCAGGTCTGTACAGTCGTGTCCAGTGGGCGTTCCCTGGTTTGGGAACACGGCGGAAGGTTTGCTGCTGTTTGCCAGCAGCGGCAGGGAACGCTCCAGGGGAGGGGAGTTCACATTGAGGCTTCTCATGGGTTCTCCTCCTTCTCTGGGCTTGTTTGGTGGAGGAACATGAGGTTCCCCTGCCCCACGCCTGCCTCCAGCAGCCCTGGCTCCTGATGGCAATGTGTTCCCACAGGGCACAGGGCTGGAGGCAGCACTGGTTGCTGCCCTGCCCGTGCCACGAGCCACAAGCCACACATCCTGTGTGCCCACTGCCCACACAGTGGGGCTGGGCTGGGGCTGGGCAGCTACCCAACACTCACTGAGAGGCTGATTTGGCACACGGGGCCATGTTACTGTTGCTGGAGAGGGAACAGCTCATGCGATGAGCCCAGATCAGACCGTGGGATGAGGGGGCACAGCAATCACCTGCTTGGCAAAGGGAGCATGGCTGACAGGGAAGGAATGGCACAAGTCCTCACCCTGCTCCACTGTTTTGCAGTGGCTCCAACACTGACTGGCAGTTCACAGCCCCAGGGGGTTCAGAGGAGCAGGACCTTGGTCTCTCTCTGCCACAGCAGCATCTTGGCCCTGTGAAGAGCAGGCCCTGCAGTAGGCTGAGCCCAGCCACAGCACTCTGCATCCCCAAGGGCATGGCTGGGGACAGGGCTTTGGTCAGGGAACAAGGATTCTGTGCTGGAGGGAAAGGCGGGATTTGTCAGAATGATGGATGGGTGGGTAGACAGATGGACAGACAGCTGGACATGTGAGTGACCCTGTGGCAGGGAGGGAGTGAGTACAGCCCCGTGCCAGCACTCCCAGGAGTGGAGGTGGCTGCTTGGGCTGGTAAAGGCAATGTTTCCATGTGTGCCTTCGTGGTGGAGTATTTCTGGCCACACCTGGCAAGGTTCAAATCATCCCACAATAAAACATTTTCCTGGAGCACATATACAACTTCTTAAGGTAAATATTTCCTTATGAACTAAACAGTGTTACAACACAGCCAGGGGCCATTGGGACATCCCTGCCTGATAGTCAGTGAAGCCCTATCCCTGCCCCACCACAGCCTCTGCCCCCAGTGTGCTCAGTCCCAGGCACGAATTTCCCTTGTGCCCTGCCTGGGGCAAAGGGGAGAGATTTTGGAGGGTGGCCCTGCTGAGTGAGCAAGGACAGAATCCCCTGGAGCCACAGCTCTATCTGGAATGGCAGGCTGAGAACTGGTGTGTAAGCAATGTTCCTGCAGTGATTGTCCCTGCTGTGCCCAAGGTAAAAGGAACAAGCGTGTTCTGTTTAAGTAAACACGATTGCACCAAGGGAAATGGTTGGATTGTGCTTTTGGCTTCCCAGAACTGATGCCAAGGAGAAGGGACAGCAGCTGCTACAGCCGTGCAGGTTTTGGGGCCTGTCTGGCCAGTACAAAAAGTCCCTCACGTTTGGTTCCCTCCTTGGTGGTTATTTTTCTCATGGTTGTTCTCCTTTGGGATGGCTTTCAGTGTATCCCAAACTGAAGTGTTGCTGTTCTTCTCCTACCTCATGCTTGCCATGGCAGAGGAATGAAATGGAGTGGAATAATAGAAAAGAATATAATAGATGTATAGATTAGAATAATGGAATAGAATAGGATAGGATAGGATAGAGTACTAAAATAAATTACTTTCAGTTGAAAGGGACCTGCTGTGCTCGTCAAGCCCAACCACCTGCCTGTCTCCCTTCCTCGAGGCAGAGTGGGGAGGTGGGGATGGTGAGAAGCAGAGAGCACTGCCCCGAGTGAGTGTTTGTTTGTGCCTGATTCAGAGCTAAATCCATCCTCTGCGAGTGCCAGGCAGTGGAGCTGTTAGCATATGTGCTGGAGGATGACAAATAAAGCCCGATGAAGGCTACGGCACAGGAACATACGGCAGCGTAGACAGGCTCTCGGCAAGGGAGGAGCTGGGGAGAGCCAGCACTCCCGCGCCCATCCGACACCTCTCGTCATGTTAAAAGCTATTTTAGAGCAGACAGGGATGGCAGCCTGTGCACCACAGGAAGCTCCCACCGGCTGCGTCCTGCCAGGGCTGTGCAGCCTCTGCTCCCAACAAGCCCCAGCAGCTCCTCCACTTAGCTTGTCTCTGCCTTCCTCCCGCGGTGCTGCTGCTGCAGCTCCCCGGAGCTGCTGATGGATGAGATATTTCATCAGCCTGGAGTGCAGCCCTGTCTCTGTCAAAGGCCGGCAGCCCCTGGGGGCTCGGGCTGGGCAGGGGGGACAGGTTCTGCCCGTAGCAGGAGTGAGCTCCTGCACCACCACCCCGGCAACTCACGTGAGCCTCTGCTCACCCCAGCAGTTCTGCAGAGAGCTGATGAACATTCACAGTGCAAGGGATGTCTGGTGCATTCCTCTAGTGATGATTCCTGGCAGTCGGAGTAAGGGAGCAGCAGAAGCACCAGGGAGTGTTTTACCTGACAGCAGCAAGGCCCCTTGCCAGCAGCACGGAGCTTTCCCCCTCCCCTTCCCAGCCCTGTGCTGTGAAGCCAGAACAGCAAACACAGGGGGCAAAATGCGCATTTTTATCAGCTGTTCACTCTGGCTCCATGTTTTGCCTTGTTTATTATGGGTATAAAGCTGCTCCTGACGTCGGGAGCAGTCAGTAAAACACTCTCCGGAGGAACCAGGCTCCACAAACCCTCGGGGCACGCGAGTAACGGCAGCTTGTCAAGACATGTTTCCCCCGAGGTGAAGTACTGCCACAAACCCATTTATTTCAGGCAGAAATCAGCTGCCTGACGTGTGTCGCTATTCAAGGAGCCGTTGATCCGCCAGTCCCGTGTGGCTGCACCGGAGGGGCTGGGGGCGCGCTGCTGGGAGCGCTGCCGGGAGCGCTGCCGCTCGGCTGCGGGAATGTTCCTTGGAGTTGTGGACAGGGCTGAGTCGCTTTTCCCTCTGTCCCCTCTGTAGCCTTATTCACAGCGTGTGAGATTCACTGTGGGGAGGGCAGGAGACCGGCCCGCCCTGCCCGGGTGCTGTCGGGGCACCGCGCGGGCTGTGCCCACGCTCTGGGTGTCCTGGGCTGCCCGGGAGGTGCGGGCACAAGGGAGGCAGCCACGCACACCTGCCCACGCAGGTTCAGGGAGCACCAGGCTGGCCCCCCCACACCTGGGGAAAAGGGCTACAGTTGGGTTTAAATCTGCCAGTTTCTGGCTGGGATCGGTGCTGGTTTGCTGCAGGTTTGCTGCAGGAGCACAGGCCCTGCCCCAGCTCTGCCCGGCTCCACCGTTGTGTCACTGCTGCCCACGTAGCCCGTCCTGGACAGCCTCTTCCCCGGCCCCGCTCGGATCTGCCTCAGCAGCAAACGCTGCTTTTGGCATCTTGCTTTTCCCAAGGCCAAGTTCCTTTCATGCCTCCAGGCGGGGTGAATTGAAATGAGAAGGAAAATGAGCAATGGGGCAGTTTGGCAACAGGGACCCCTCGCCCAGTCTACGGTGGGTCCACCCTTTCCCTCTTCGTGCTGGTTTTTGTTCCCTTCACCCTGTGGGGATGGGGATGGGGATGCCGACCCAGCCCTTACCACGGGGATGGCATTGCCAGCAGGTTCTTGGCTCGCTCCATCCCTCTGCAGCCAGCAGCAGCCCCTTCCCGTGGGCTGCCCGCCTCCTGCGCAGCCACCAGCCCTCCCCAGCGGCCCCACATTCCCTGGTTTTCTGCCGGGAGCACCCAGAGAGGCTCGTGCGGGTGCCCAGTTTGCCGGGAGGAGCAGGGCAGTGGCCGTCCCTCCCCGTGCAGCCCGGCTGCGCTGGGAGCAGGCACGGGCTCGGCGGTGCTCCCCGGCTCGTGGCACCCGCAAACGAGCCCCTCTCTGCTCGCTCCCTTCCTGCCCGGCGCTTCCCTGCTCTCCAGGCTCGGGATCCAGATGGCGCCTGGCTTTTTCTTTCTTTTTTTCTTTCTTTTTTTTTTCCTTTTTTTGTTCACACGGGTATTTTTATCCTTTCGTCCTTCAGTCTCTGGGCTTGTGGGTGCCTGTTGCAGCCGCCGGTGCCTGCGGGTGCCGGCAGGAGGGAGCGCTGGGAGGAGATTTCGGCAATAACGCCGATGACGCAGGGCACAGTTCACAAACCACGCTGCTCGTCAGCCCCAGTCAGGGCTCAGAAAAGGACGAGGAACAATTTCTCTTCAGGCAGCGTCTGGGGGTTTGGGTGGCCGTACCCCAGCCCTGTACCCCCCAAAAGCTGCCCCCCTGCTGATGGGGTGCCCGTGGCTGGTGCAGGGCTGGAGTGGGGGATGAGCTGGTCCTTGGCCCGGCAGCTGGGGGGGTGGGGGGGGTGGGGGGGTGGTCAGCAGTACCTGCTGCATCGCTCCATGTGCTGGATTTGTCAGGATCTGAGTTCCCTCAGCATGGCTGTTGGGACGGTTTCCTGCACTCCGTGGGGGATTAGGGGCTTCCAGCAACGACAGACTTACACTGGCTCCACTGTTTCAAAATGAAGCATCCAGACACTACCTTATCCAACTTTATTGAGAAGGAAATTGGTAAAGGGAATAAATGCTGGTTCTAGAGGAGTGCTGCTGGTGCTAGCTCTGCATTTCAGTGCCCTGTGGACACACATGCAGGACCATGGCAAGACCATCCCCCCTTTGCTCCCTTTTCCCTGCACCCAGATCTACCAAACAGGCTTGAAGTAGGTTTGGGTTTTTTTCTTTCTTTTTCAAACAGTTTCTTTCCTTTTCCCTGTATTTAGCACATTTTCTGATCCCAGGACTTTTCTCCTTCTCCTCCAGGGAGGCTGGAGAAGGAGGGTTTGTCCTGCAGGCCTTCCTGACCTGCTCTCCTGCTCCACTGCTGTGGGAGCCCAAGCCTCCAGGCACTGGGCCAGCCCTGGGCAGGCAGAGACCATGGAGCTGGAACCAGGTGGGAGAAGCATGAGGGGGTTTAAAAATTATCACATTAAAATCAAAGTGGTTTCTTGCAACCTTCAGGACATATCCCTGCCTTTCTCTGCAACTCTGAGGACCAAGGACCTTGGTGATGCAAGTAAGGGATCTGGCAGCTCCACGGCTTCACCAGGGTCTTTAAGGTTTAAAACCACCAAATGTTGCCAAGGCTTTGTGAACTCTTGTGGTCAATGAAGGCAGGAACATAGAAAGGCACCAGCTAAGTCTGGAGGCTGGAAGGGAGCAGGAATAAATGGTGATGTGTCCTCAAGGGTGCCCATGACCCCATGAGTGATTTTGGAAAATGCAGTTGAAGGGGAAGTGGTCAGGTGTGCACACCTTGGGGAAGGGCTGGGTGGGATGGGGCTGCTGGCTGTGCTGCAGAGGAGATACTCAGGAGGAACAGGCCTGTGCCAGGCCCTGTTTCCAGGATGAGGGGTTGTGTTGGTGCCCAGTGGGCTCTGTGCAGTCAGGGCAGTGTGGTACCAAGGGCATGAGGTGGCAGGACAGCTCTGCTCCTTCCTTACCCTGCAAACAGAGCTCAGAAGGTCACTTCATTGCTGTGACTCTTCTCCATGAGCCCCAATTGACTACAGATGGGAGTCCATGGGCCAGATGATCCATAAGACCCCTCCTAATCTCCCAGGTGTCTGATGGCTGCGGATCAGAGGCACTGCTCATGCCAGGGCGGGGGATCTCTGGCCTTACGGCATCTCTGGAGCTGTGCGAGGTGTGGGACTGAAGAGCTTCAGCCATCCCAGAATGCACAACCACTCCCTGCGTCAGCAGAGCTGGGACTGGTCTGCACCGTGTGCGAGAAGATATTCTGCAATACCTTAATTGTGATTTAAATCACAGGCCCAGAGCATTAAGCTCCATCAGATGAAGCACAGGGCAGATCTGCTGGAGCACATAAACCTCTGCCCATCTGCAGCGGGACGTGCAGGGCCACACGGCAGGGGCTGCCGGGGGTGGGCAGGGGTCCCCTGCGGCTCCCGGGACGCTGCCGGTGCTGGGAGGCTCCGAGCGATGTCCGTGTGTCCCAGAGCCGGGCACTCGGAGCAGGGGCAGCTGCTGTCACCCCATCCCTCCTGCGCAGCCCCAGCGCCGACCGCGGCAGCAATTCCTGCTGTGCCCGACCGCGAGCGCCCAGGGAAAAGCGATCGCTAATGAGGGAATTAATGACGGATTCTGCATCCTGTCTGCCAGGAGTTAATGTTCAGAAGAATGTTTTCAGGTGCCTTTCAGCGTCTCCGGCACGGGGCTGGAAGGAAGGAGACAGGTGCCACCTTGTGTGGAAACGTTTCTCCATGCAGGGCACAGACAGAATTCCTTTCCCTTTTTTTTTTTTTGGTGACGTCGTTGCTAACTCCTCCCTGTCGGGAGGACTCGGCCAGCCCTCCCTCAGCCCCTGCCAGCTGTTTAAAGCCGCGGCAGCACGGAACCCTCAGAGACCTGCCGGAGAACGGCTTGCTCGGTTACAGCAACCTGAAACCCCGACTGACAGGAGGGGCTGCCGGTGGATGAGAGGCTGGACACGATTTGGAAACATGCACTGGGACCCAGAAACCACCCCCGTGCCCTGGGCTGATCCCACAGCGTGGGCAGCAGGGCAGGGGGGGATCCTGCCCCTCTGCCCCCTCAGGTGAGACCCCCCTGCAGAGCTGCCTCCAGCCCTGGGAACAGCAGCACAAGGACGTGGAGCTGCTGGAGAGTCCAGAGGAGGCCAGGGAGATGCTCCCAGAGCTGGAGCCCCTCTGCTCTGAAGCCAGGCTGGGAGAGCTGGGGGGGTTCCCCTGGAGAAGAGAAGGCTCCAGGGAGAGCTGAGAGCCCCTTTCAGAGCCCAAAGGGGCTCCAAGAAAGATGGAGACAAACTTTTTAGCAGGGCCTTTTGTGATAGATCAAGGGGTGATGGATTTCAAAATAAAAGATTAGAGATTTAGAGTAGATATTAGGGAGAAATTCTTGGCTGTGAGGGTGGTGAGGCCCTGGCACAGGTTGCCCAGAGAAACTGGGGCTGCCCCATCCCTGGAAGTGTTCAAGGTTACACAGTGTTTTGTCGCTGCTTCCCATCCCCTTGCCCAGCTCCTCCTGTGCTCTGGAGCTGAGCTCTGGCAGCAGCACTGGGTTCAGGGCCACAGCACATCCCAGCCTTGGTTTATCCTGAGCACAGGAGTTGTGCTCCCAGGAGGGACCCCGCAGACTGACAGCCAGACAGATCAGGTTGGGCTCACCCAGGGAGTCAGGCTGTGCCCTCAGCCATGCCAGTCACAGAAGAGCTGAAGAAATGTGGGCCCTCCCAAAGTGCTTTATTTAAGTACGATGGTGTCTCACGGCACACACTGGCTGTGCTGGGCTGTCTGCCCTCTGACACACTGCTGGGTTATTTCTGTCACCTCCACTGGTGACAGACACTCTCCCTCTGTCCCTTTCCAGCTGTCCAGAAGCATCACAGTGAGCACTGTTCGACTCTGTCCTGAGTCAAACGATGAATCACGTGTCTTCCCTGCTCCAGCCACTTAATCAGCTAGTGGAGAGGAAAGTAAACATGATTCCTGGCTTTATGAGAATCCTTGGATGAGAACTGTCCTCACCACAGCTGCTACTCCCTCAGCCTGTCCTCCCTATGAGCCGCTCAGGCCCTGGCCCTCACTGCTCTGACCCCACTCCCTGTGCTTTGGAGGCATCAGTCCTGCTCTCTGCTGGCAGATATCATACAAAGATGGCCCAGTCCTTGCATCCAGCACCTCCTCTCCCTCCTAGGTCCAGATAGAAAAGCATGGGTGAAGGCTGCTCCAAAGTAGTTGACAGTTTTCCAGCTCAGAGCCCAGCTCCACCTCCAAGCAGAAGGAACCTGTCACAGAGAGGTGCAGGTGACAAGACCCTCCTCAGCCCATGGTGAGGTGGGGATTCCTAACAGAGATGAGTGGGAAAAGAGGACACTGGTGGCTCAGATGGCTGCTGGCCCCTGCCTTGCTCCTGCAGAGGTGAGGGCTCCCTCAATTCAACCCCAGGGAGAGAGATCTGGAGACTGGTTCAAAAATATGCAGGCTTAAAAAAATGTGGGTTTTTTCCTGTGTTGTCTGACTGAGCCTTTGGGATTTGCATCTTGAGCTGCTTGCTGTGATCCTAAGGAGCAGAAGCCTCTCTTCTTGTTCTGCACAGCCCTTGAGGTGTTTAGTGTATCCAGGACCTGTGGCTTTGGGATGACCCCAAAGCACCAGGGCCAGGTGGTGAATGGTGGCCAGGAGCCACTGCTGTCCCTCTCCCCCTGCACCCCGGTGCAGACTGACCGAACCAGCTCTCTGAGCACCGAGGTTACTGTAGCCAAGGGCAAAACAGGATTGGGATGAAAACACTCTTTGGTAACAGCTGATGAAGGGGGCAAGGGACAGGGGCCACGTGCAGCTCCACGTGGGCAGAGTGGGCTGTGCTTGCTCTCCATTTCCAGGCAATTTTGTGGACTGATTGCAGTGGCAGCAGTGGGAGCATCCAAACACACGCCCTGGCACAGGCAGGTCTGGATCAGGCACTTTGAAGCACCTTCTCTCTGCCTGTGTGTGGTTGTGGCACGCTGGTGACTGTGGCTTGTCCTTCTCCTGCTCCCTCCTCTCCTCCGCTGCACGGGCCAGTTTGACAAACCCTGCCCTGCCCTCGTGTGCCGGCACTCTCTGGGTGCAGCCGGCCCGGGAGCCCACCCGGGGCTCCCCCGAGGGCCGTTCTGGTGCTCCCTGGCTGCTCCCGGAGCTCCCGCTCAGGCGGGCACGGCCCCCGCCCCTGGCACGGCCCCGACAGCAGCCCAGGGAAGGGCTGGGAAGCCTGCAGCTGGGCCTGGCAACGGGACACGGACAACATGTGTTACAAGCCCTAGAACTTAAATATTTTGCTGCTATAAATGTTAGCAATGAGAGCTCTCGTTACATTTAAATGCCAGATGACAGAAGCAGAGGCCAAAAAAAGCTCCTTCCCAGCCAAGCGGGAGGAGAGGGAATGACTGCGCCAGTGGGGCCGGTGGGATGCAGGGCTGGCACAGGGGACAGAACTTCCATGAGCGGGGCACTGAGCAGGGTGCTGAGTGGGGCATGGAGCAGGGTGCTGTGCATGGCACTGGCTGGGGCACCAGCACCTGCCTTTGGTGTTTGGAATGGAGATGACCTCGCTGGCCTTTGGTGTTTGGAATGGAGATGACCTTGCTGGCCTTTCCACCCCAACCCCCCCCCCAGCCAGGCTCCCCTGACTGAGAGTTCCCACAGGCTGAACCTTGGCCCGCGAGGGCTCCCCCCCAAGCTGGGGAGCAGTTTCCATAGTTTATATTTTGACATAATTTCAATAAATTCCAGTTGGCTGTTCCTGAATAACACCCGGAGCAGAAAGGAGCTGCACAGCCGTGTGAAGGGAATCTTTGCAATTAGAGAACTTGAGCACTTTTTGGTGGGTGTTTTGGTGAAACAAAGCACTGCATGTGATGGGCTTGGAAAGCACAGGACTAATTACCAGAGCTATTTTAAAAAATGGCATGAAAATGCGTTATGCTGCTAAAGCTCAGATGCAAGAACACGGTCTGCTTAATTTAATAATACTGTGTGATTTGTGTGAAACTGAACTGGTAGCAATTATAGGTTATTGTTAACTACTGGAAGCTGGGTTCTCCTCTCTGTGCTCATGCAGAATCACACCTGGCTCCCCGATGCCCCAACGTCCGTGGGGTTTGCGATGCAAAGGGGTGCAGGATGTAAGGACCTGAACAAGGAGATCATGGAAGGTGCTTGGGGTGAGCTCTCCAGAACCCACGGGACAGGAGGCGAGTCCTCGCTGTGCTCCCAGCCCTGGAGTGTCCCGGGCAGCCCGTGGGAGCTGTGCAGGCAGTGGAGCTGTTGGGACAGGCACCGCCGGCTGCCCCGGCAGCCCCAGCGCGGCTCCGGCCGTGACTCAGGCGCTGACTCACGGACGCCTGATGAGATCTGTGCACTCCCAGGCACACCGGTCACAGCTAAACATTAAAACAAGCTCTTTAATTTCAAACCCGAGTGCTTCCCGGGGTTTTCTCAGCAGCTGTGCTCAGACCAGTGCTGACTGTACACTGGGAGGGGGTGGTGATGAAACGTTGCTACGTTTCAACAGCCAGATTTGCTTATTTGCATACATATATACAGAGATATATATTTAGAAATTCCCCAAGGCAAAAGAAAATAATTCCTGACAAGCAGCAGCTTGGAAGGTCACCTGGATTATTATTTCTGTACCACAGCTCACCTCGAGCACATAAGCAAAGACATCTTTATGTCCCAATGTTAATAATGCTAAAGAGTTAAAAACCTCAGCAGCACTCAAGGCAATTATCAGGTTGGCTTTGTCAGGCACAGCCTTGTTTCATATGCTGTAACTAAATTACAATTTATTGTGTATTTTAGAAGGAATAACAGTGCTAGTTTGTGGGTTTTTTGCTGTTGGGCTCTGTCCAGCCCTGGGGCCATCCCCCCTCAGTGCTTGGCCTGGCCCAGCCCCCCAGCCCTGCCCATCCCCTCCAGTGGGACAGGACAGCACTCAACGCCGTGCAGAGATGGAAAAGACATGGGAGTCTAAAGGGAGATGGTTCTACCAAGTGAGGTGACTGGGCTGGGGTCCTGCAGCTCCTCAGTCTTCCAAAAATTTTCTCTATGGCATCTTTTAGCTGTGTGAGCTGTTCCTACACTCCAAGAACATTGTGAAGTGGTCTGACTTGAAATCCCAGCTGCTCCAGAGAGGCAGAATTTATGAAGTACCAAGGCAGTTCAGGTTACCATGGAAATAGCTTCAAAACAGAGAAGCCTGATTTTGCTGTCCTCACTGTCTTGGGAGGGTTTCTATGTGGAAGGATGACAGGGCAAACCTGCCCCACAGCTCAAGGTGTGCTCTGCATGTGTTGTGTTCTGGGGCCCACAGACTTCTGAAGAATGTGGCCATTTGCATAACATTAATAGGTTTTTTTCTGATGTCTGTGCATGACAATTTGAGCCCACAGTGCTCCTTTCACATGGACATACCATTATTACACCTGATTAATGCAAACATTACCTGGGAAGAAGTTCCAGACTGTGTCGTGTCATGGAAAGAGCCATATGAGGTTCTCTGCCAGGAACTGCAAGAGTCTAAAATTTAATCATACTCTGCACCTTGCAGAGCTGTGCAAAGTCAACTGTGTATGAATACCCTTATCAAATCCATCCCACCTTTCCTTGGAGGACTGCAGAATACCTGACAAGCCAGGAGCTGTCCTGCCCTCCCTGTGCCAGCCTGGCACCCGGGGCACAGAGACAGCCCTGTGATCCTCTCCAGATCTCTGTCGGTGGCAGAACCAGTGCTCCTGACTCCGAGACAGCACTGCCAGCCACTAACCCAAACACCTTGTCACGATATCCCTCTCAGACTCCAGCCCTGGTTTTCTCCCCACATAACATTATTACAGATAAAATTCTATTTACAGCTGGAATTTCCTAGCAACACTCACGATACTGATAGAAAAGATAACTGAAAAATCCCTGCACCTGTTGGAAAGCAAATTTATTTGTAAAGATGCTTATGATGACAAACAAGAAGGATAGAAAAATAGCCCTGTTTACAGATTATGCTGAGATTACTTCAGTAACCTAATTCTTCCCTCTCCTTCACCATTAATTAGAAATCAGCAGCATCTAAACTGATGTGATCCAGTTACAGGAGGCTGTGGGCTGGAGCTGACAAGATCTAATTCCAGTTCCCAGCACTGGTTCCTCCCGTGGCTGTGAACGAGCACTTAGCAACAGCTGTCCCTTGGTGAGCCATGCGTGGGTTACTCAATGACAGGTTCCAAAATTCATGTTCTTCTACCAGACATGAAGTAGGAACTTTTCCATGCAAAGTGCTTCTAACCCCTGTGGCTCCTCCTGTCTCCTGGGAGCCCCACAGCCTGCCATTAGTGAGGGGTGGCTCCTGCAGTGTCCCCCGTGGTTGTGAGCTCTAATAACCGCGTGGGATACGACTGTCAGAAGTGCTTTAGGCTGCAAATAAGCAGGTGGGTGTTCAGAAGTGTTGGCTGCCAGCACCACCTGTGGAGCCTTAAGGGAAGCTTGGCACTTCTGGAAACGTAGCTGTTTGGCTAGATTCTGAAAAGCCCTATTAGATACCCAACCTTTAGACTTCTCTTTTGGAAAACGGTCCTTGTTAGAGCTGTATTTTCTCCCAAGGAACACCTACACATGAGCAACTTGAATGTCACATTCAGCTACTTGGCAGTACACTATGGAAAATCACTGGCCTTGTGCTGTTGAGCCAAATGTAGACCTATTTGTGTTTTTAAGGGAATTAGTATTCTTTTCTCTGTTTAAAACATTCCTATTACTCATAGTGAGTCAAATCCTGGCCCCATTTGGAGAGTGGTGCATAAATGGGCTGTATGTACAAAGGAGCTTCGGCAGGAGCACTTCCCAAACTCTCCATGCACCTGCCTTTTCCCAAGGGAACTGATGTTCACGTCCCACCCCGGCACCACGGCTGGGATTGCTCCCCATGCTGTCCCAGCCTGAGTCATGCTGTGTCTCCATGTCTTCTGTTCCTGCCCTCTGAGTCCCTCTCCTCCTGTCTCACAGGTGCTCATGTCACTGCTTAGGAAGCGCTGCACATGTGGAGGAAAAGCACGACCACGTCCCTTGTCCCACATGAGCAGTGAGGGAGGGCACAGTGTGCCTCTGCTCTAGCCTGAGGCAGAATCCCAGAACCAGTTAGGTTGGAAAAGCCCTCCTAGACCATGAAGTGCCCCCTGTGCCCGATGCCCACCTTGTCCCCCAGCCCAGAGCACTGAGTGCCACAGCCAGCCCTTCCTTGGACACCTCCAGGGCTGGGCACTCCAAACCTCCCTGGGCAACCCCTGCCAATGTCTAAGGGACACTGGAGGGTCTCTCTTCCCTGTGCCTCCATGGCTGCGGGTGGTGGGCCGGGCTCGTCGCTCTCACAGGAACATGGCCCGAGGCTGATCCTCGTGCACAGCCTTGGTGCCCGGGGCAGGAGGGAGCCTGTGCTGCCCACAGGGACAGGAGGGAGCCTGTGCTGCCCACAGGGACAGGCCATGAGCTGTGAGAGCCTGGAAAGGCTCCGTGTCCGTGCACAGCAGAGCTGTGTCCAGGGGGCTCCCCGGGAACACAAACACGGCCCAGCACGTGCAGGACGAGGCTCCGGGACCACGAGGGCAGCCCCACACCGATCCCAGAGGGATGTGACAGCTGACAGAGCAGTGTCACCCAGCTGGAGCTGCTGGGGTGGTGGGATTCGCCCTCCCTGCTGCCTCCCGAGGCTCTGCCATCCCACCACTGCCTTGGGGAAATGCAGAGCAGTGCAGGGATGCACAGCCTGAATGCCAGGAACGGTCAGAAGGTATGTGGAGCACCAGGTCAATAATATTTGGGAATTTCTGATGTACTTGGTCTGCTCAGGATTGTTCAGCCTTGTTTAAAATGTAGGATTTCATGTCCTTCATTTATCATATCACAGTGTAAGCACTCTGTTAATAGTAATTAGATGCAACTGTTCTGGAAAGCCACTGTATTTTCCCCTTTAGGAAGACACCTGTGCCTTTCCAGGAACCTCAGTGATGTTTTCTTAGGGCAGCTGGCACAAGGACATGGTTCCACCCAAAACAGTTAGACTGAGGGTGTTTGCATCATGGTGACCTTAATGTACCCCAAAGCTTAATGCACTCATGGTCCATAGTCCAATTCTTGTTGATGACACTGAAAGAAAGTAGGTTTAGATTAGATATTAGGAATTAGATTAGATACTGGGGAGAAATTTTTCCCTGTGAGGGTGTGGAGACCCTGGCACAGGTTGCCCAGAGAAGCTGTGGCTGCCCCATCCCTGGAAGTGTCCAAGGTCAGGTTGGATGGGCTTGGAACAACCTGGGCTGCTGGAAAGTGTCCCTGCCCATGGCAAGGGGTGCAATGAGATGGGCTTTAAGGTTCCTTCCAACTCAAACCAGTCTGGTATCATTCTATGACATGGAGTATGATTGAAGTACCATGGTTGAAAGAATACATGATTTTGGGAAATTCATTCAGGGGTTAAACTGCAAGAGGAATGAAGTCACCTTCAACCTTAAAAATTATGACATGACACTAACTAGTTTATGAGTAATTCAGTGTGAAAATTGGAGTCAGATTATTTTTTTTAGAAAGTGAGACACATCAGTCTTGTACCAGGATATTTGCAGTCTGGCTCAGCCCTGTGAGGCACATCTGGAGTGCTGGGTCCAGCTCTGGCTCCTCGGGACAGGAGGGACCTGGAGCTGCCGGAGCAGGTCCAGGGGAGGCTGCGGAGATGCCGAAGGGATGGAGCATCTCTGGGAGCAGGAAAGGCTGAGGGAGCTGGGGCTGTTCAGCCTCCAGAGCAGACCTTGAGAGGGGCCCTCCTCCCCAGGGTGTGTCAGGGTCTGCAGGGAGGGGGCAGAGGATGGCCCAGGCTCTGCTCGGGGGGCCCAGCAATGGCACAGCAGGAACGGGCAGGAACTGATGCCCGGGAAGCTCCACCTGGACAGGAGGAAGAACTTCTTCCCTGGGCAGTGACCCAGCCCTGAACAGGCTGCCCAGACAGGGTGTGGAGTCTCCTCACTGGGGATATCCCAGAACGGTCTGGACGCAATCCTGTGCCACGTGCTCTGGGATGGCCCTGCCTGAGCAGGGAGGTGGGACCCGATGGGACACTGCGGTCCCCTCCAGCCTGACCCATCCAGGGATTCTGGCTGTAGTCCCCTGGTGGGTTCGGCCGCCTCGTTCCCCGCGGTGGGATGGGATTCGGTCCCGCCCCCGTGTGCCCGTGTCCCCGGGTCCCGTGTCCCGTCCCGCCCGCAGTGCCGCGGCTGCCCCGCAGGGGGCGGTGTCGGGGGCGGCCGCTCGGAAGTGACGCGAGGCCGTTGCCGGTCGGGCGGCCCCGCCCGCGCTCCTTTGTCAGCGGAGCCGCCGCGGCCGCCCCATGGCCCCGCCGGCCTGAGCGGGACCGGCCGCGCTCCGCCCGCCCGGCCCCGCCGCCTCCCAGGTGAGTGCCGGCCCCGAGCGGGCCGGGCCCGCCGCGCTGCCCCCGCCGGCCGCAGCGGGAGCGGCTCCGCGGCGGTGCCGCCGCCCCGGGAGGGTCGGTCCCGGCCCCGCCGGTCGGTGCCGCCGCCCCGGGGTCTCTCCGGAGGGTGTCCCGCGGTGCCCGAGCCCGGGGGGCACACGGGGCGCACACAGAGCCCCGGCCCGGGGTCACCGCGGGAGGCGCAGCCTCGGGGCTCTCCCGTTCCCCTCCTTCCTTCCATTGTGCTGGCTCGGCCGGGGCGCAGCTCAGTCCTCGGGCCGGCCCGCCCGGGCGGTGGGAGCGGGGCGGGTGGCGGGGCTGCCGGGGCTGCCCGTGTTAGTGCGGCGCGTCCGTGCCTGGGGAGGGAGGGGAAGGTACGGGCCAAAGTCTCTGTGCCAATTCATCTGCTAAAGGCGCTTCTCCCCCTGCCAAACCTGCTGGCGCACAGCGGCAGCGGGGGCTGAGCCCCCGGTTACCCACAGCCAGCTCGCCCTGGGCTCCAGGGGGAAGGAAGGGCAGCGGGATGTGCCTGGCTGCTGCCAGGGCTCGGGCCGGAGCGGGAGAACGGTCCTGGAGCAGGCTCAGGTCGGGTCTGTGTGTTAACCTGGAGGCTTCACATGCTGGCCTGTGAAATCTGGGCATGAATATAGTAGGGAAAGCTGCCTGGGCAGTCTTTCCAACTCTGTTAATCCAGAAAAATGCATAAAAATAACCTCTTTCCAGCAGTACTTTTACAGTAAGATGGGATTAAACCACTTTGTTTTCCAAAAATTGAGAGAGAAATTCACCTTCAGCAGGTTCTGAAATAGTTGGGGTTTATGTAGGTGTGCTGGAGCCACCAGTGCCTCAGGACAGTGTTACTGGTGGGAGCTTTCAGGTTCAGGACTGAGCTTCAGAACTGGCACTTCTGTACAAAAACACTTTTTAGGAACAATACATTGAGCTTTGAAAAGAGAACAGGTTCTTGTCCCAAATCTCACGTGTTTTTATGGTCTGCATTGAATTAATCTCAGCCTCTCGTTTAAAAAACTCTGTGGCTGTAGCAGTTTGCTGTGGGCAATGACAAGTCTATTTTTAACCTTCACTTTTCTTTTGTTTCCTGTAATCCGATCTTTGCTGT
>NW_016690285.1:2811283-2849765 GCF_001604755.1 Lepidothrix coronata | reverse complement strand
TTCAGAGGGACGGTTGTGACCTGGAATGCAGCAGGCACTTTGCAAATACTCTCCGAGCTCTGTCCTTGAAGGGCTGTAACTGTTTGAACAGTGCTGGGGTGCCTTGCAATTAAAATGGGAAAGCTGCAGTCCTGGCTGTGGAGAGCTCTCAAGTGCAGGACTTTGATGGCTGAAACTTTTTTTTTTCCTGGAGGAGGTGTTACAGATCTGTTTTAAGGAAACAAAAAGTTCCTGTGTGCACTGTGCTCCCCCCAGGAGGTGTTAAGTGTGTGCAGTGTTTTGAGAGGTTTGCTTTCTCTCAGGAATTGTTTGCTGGGATAAGACCTGCATTCCTCTGGTTGCGGGAGTGGGGATGTGCTCCTTGCCCAGTGGCCCAGGACTGGGAGTCATTCCTGACTGTAAATCTCTGCCTGTTTGTCTCCATGCTGAGTGACAGATGTGTTTCTGTCTGTCTCCATTTCGAGACAAACTTTTAGGTCTGTTGCTGTGAGATAGATCACCCCTCAACCATCTCAGTTTGTAAATAGTCAGCTCTTACAGGCCTGAATTGTAGTTAGGCCAGAATAAAACTGTGTTATATATTTTTAGTTTTAAGGCTTATTACATATCTCAAAGTTTCAAGCTGGGAAAGGGAAATCCTACTGGCCTGCTGCTGCTGATGCTTCCAGAGGTGTTGCTGGCAGTCTCATTAAGTTCCACTGCCCAGGAACTGTTGCTGTTTTTTTCATGACTTATTTTGATACTTACATTATGAAACTGAAAATATTTTGGTTGCAGAGCTGTTGAGGTTGTTACCTCATGTTTATGCTCTGTAGAGAATAGGATGGCTGGCTTGGTTACTGACAAAAGAATTGGTGAAGACCCAAACAGTGTGTGCAGAAGTTCAGCCTCACCCTCCATGGGCATCACTCATAAAGGGGCTTTGGCCATATTGTGTTCCTGGAGCTCACAATTCAACGCACTTTGAGACATGAGAATTCTATTTTATGCCTTAGTAGATGGATATTTGATATTCTAGTGATTGTTTATGCTCTTAACACATATGAAGTTGGTTGCATTTGTTCTGCTGAGGCAACCTGCTAAAGCTCACCTCTAACACAAGAGTAGAAGGGTCCTTCCTCAGGAGAATGTGAGTGTGTGGAGGAACCGAGGTGAAAGGGGAGGGCTAAATATAGCCATTTCCTGCAGAACTTATCTGCTTTTGAGGCCGGCTCTCCAAATGGAACTTATGTCTTCCAAGCCCTCAGAGAGGGTAGGAAGAGAACATGGGCGGGGGAAAGAACACCAGTGGGGTGTTGTGGGTGGGTTGTGTTTGTGGTTTTTGTTTTTTCCAGCCAGCTGGTACTCTGAAGTCATGCTTAAATTTAATGAAAGCCTGATGCTAAAATAGGATCTAGGGACAGCCGTTGTAAAATAATTAGGCAACCGTTCAGCCCCCTTGTCCCTGCCAAAAAAAAGGCTGCTTGAATTCATTTACAGTCTTGGTATTGGAACTCTCAAATGGGCATCCTGATATCTGATTCTGTGTATAAACAGGTTATAAACCTGCCTCACTCACCTGTGCAGCTGTCGAGCTACAGCAGGTTGCAGAGGTGGTGCTGAACGCGGTGATTTCTGAGTGCCTCTGTGGATGAGGATTCACCATGTCATGGGGGGGTGGCAGGCTGGCCTTGACCAGGGTGTGTTAGGGGGTGGATTAGTTGCTTTAGGACCTGAGGGTAGTCAAGACTGAGACAGTTTAAGAGCACCTTAGTTACAGAGGTAAATGACACTGTCAAAAAGCTCACCTTTTGAACTCTGCTGCCATAGGTTCTGTGGCCACGTGTTGAGGGCATAAGATATTTATATGCTGTACCTACCTGTACATGTCTGTAAAGTGAGGAATAATGATGTTTCCCAGAAGTGTTGGAAAGCTGACTTCGCATGGGTTTATGAAGTATTTTGGGATCATGAATTTATAAAACGTTGTTGACTGTGAAATGTGTGGAATTCCATGGAAATGCTTTCAAGAAATTCCTTTTTTTCCCCACTATGTTTGCAGCCAAAACACAATTTTAGAGTAATGCTTTCAAAGGCATAGAAGTCCAGACAAATAGGAGTAAGTGGTTTTAGTGAAGTAGTTCTCTGTGTTACACTGGACCATGAGCATGCATGTGACCCACCCTCAGGTGAGGTTAACATGTGCTGTTGTGGAATTGTGTGTGTGCAGTCAGTGCTCACAGGTTCCAGTTTCAGAGGGATTTGCATCTGTACCTTGCTGGTGTTCAGAACATGCTCTCAAAGTTCTCTCACAACAAGATCCACAGAGAAGGCACTGTGGTTATAAAGTAGCGTTGGACTCTGTGGGATGCTGTTTGCTGGAAGGAACATGAGGAGTGTGCCTGCATTCCTAGTGAAATAAGTAGGCACTATTCCTGCCTGTGGAAGGGAGCAGCGCTGCAGCGTGGAGGGGCCGGGGCTCTGCTGGCAGCTCAGGTGTTCCCCCGCCAGGCCAGAGCTGACCTCGTGATTCATCTGAGCTGAATAGTCACCATCAGGTGCTGCATCACAGTCTGCCAGGTAGGGTAGGTCCTCTCTGGCAGGGTTCCTTTGATGTGCTCTGCCCTTTCATGCTGTGGGTGCCTCGCCTTGCTGGCTGTCCCAGCGCTGGCCCTGCCTGTCCCACCCTGCTGTGCTGGGCAGTGTGCTGGGGGCCAGAGCCTCTTGGACACGAGACTGCCCAGCTCTGGGCAGAACGTGCTCTGCATTCCTTGTGCCTGCAGATCGGTGTGCCATCAGCTCCGAAACACCTGAGAAGCCCCCAGATCAAGGCCCCTTATCTCAAGTGCTGGAATTCAGTTTGAGTACAAAGATGGTGTAAGTCCCTGATCCATTGGGATCATCATTGTCCTTCAGCTCCACAGTTTCTTCACGCCCGGGACCTGTTTTAGTTTTACATGCAGTTGGCTCAGCCTTGTTCTGCAAGGCTGTGTGAGGTGGTGTGGATGCAGTGTGTGTAAGTAACTGACTCCTGCTAAGGGAAGAAGTGCCTGAAAGGAAATACTGTAGAGGTCGTAAAGTCACAATTGACATGTGAGTAAATGGGAAGTGATGATCTTACATAATTTCTTATGATGTAAGAAAGGGGTTATACCGTGTGTAGTCAGTAATCGGCAGCTGTAAAACTGAAACTTACAGTTTTTGCCTGTTTAAGCCAGAGACTGATTGTAGTGGGACATTCGGGAGACTTATTCTTCTTTTAAGAAATAATTGGATCTCATGGTAGGCCTGTAGGGAGCCAGTAAATGCAGTAGTTCAGATGCAGGTTTGGGCTTGGGAATTTATCTCCATCTGGGAAGTATGGGGTCAGGGGCAGAGGAGGATGGGAGAACGACCTTTGCATGCTGTGTCCTCACGCTTCTTCCTAAGCGTCTGTTCCTGGCCTCTTTTGGGGTCAGGTTATTGCTGAGTGAGGTGTGTGTGGCGGTGTTTGTTGCTCCTGTTGGTGTGCAGAGGCAGCTCAGCAGTTGGTTGCCCCCAGAAGTCCTGTTGTCAGTGGATCTCCCTTCCTGGCAGGCTCAGATGAAGTCACTGTTCCCTGCTCATGGTGCTTCTATGAAGATGCATCGGGAAGTGCCTGGAGCTTGCTGTGGAGTAACTCCACTCTGCTTTAGGAAAAGGAAGGCTCCAGCTTGGTTAAGAAAAGCTTATTAAAACAGAAGACCTCCAGTTAAGTGATTGTCCAAGGCAGACTTTGGAATCATTTGCCATGTCTGAAATGACCAGAGATGGAGGTAGGAGATGGTGAGGGGGAACACCAAGGGCTGTTATCTGGGCCTTTCTACAGAAGAGGTGATGCTGCAACCCTTAACCATCTGTCCTGAGCCCCTGGAACATTCCTTCCCGGCACGCTGAAGCCACAGATGACCCTCAGTTGAGTGGAAACTGGTAGGAGGGCTTGTTCCTGGTCTTACAGAGAGCAGTTGTAGCGAGTTGTGCTCACTGGAGGTCGGGCCTTTCTTGTTCTGACTGCAAGCCTTACCTCTGCTAATGAGCTGCAGAAGAGAGGCCAACAAACACCTCTTCTAATTGCAGGTCTGCTGTTTGCCTGGCAGGGATCCGGTGACAGCAGGAGCGGGCTGGCAGCCCTGCCAGCCGCCTTTGGCTGGGCGGATAGCTCGCAGGCTAGAAGTGGCTTCCCTTTGAAGTCCTGGAAGCTGCTGATCCCTGCTTTCAGGAGTCTGTGTGCCTCAGCAGGCCCCTCCAACCCTCCCCTCGAATGGCCTGGGGTTCCTGGCGCAGCGGTTTGAGGCGGTTGGGGCTGTGGTTGCGCAAACCTTTTTGCTGGCTACTAATGCCAGGGGAGTAAGTAGTCCTGCTTCTCCCTCTCCGTGTGCTGTTCCTTCCCCTGTTCAGGCATCTCTGGCCATGTGGTGCACTGGATAAGGTGTTAATTTGGTTAAAACTTAGTCTGTCTTTGCCAGATTAGTTCTAACCCAGGTTAATTCCCGGTTTGTTTTCTTGTGCTGGTGCTAAGGAGGGATCTGCGAGGGTACGAGTGGCTGGGCAGACACAGAGGATGCTGTGCTACCTCGGTGTGTTTGTGAAAACTGTTGCCTTGCTTGAGTTCCTTGTGGGAGTATTGAGTTTGGGTTTTTAGGGTGCCTTGGCCTGGTTTGTCTGTGCCAGAGTGGACCTGCTGTGCTCTGCTCCCCAGGGAGAGTTCCTGCAGGTTTCCTTGCTGCCGGCTTGCTCTTGGCCTTGGCTGTGGCCTCACTGTGTGCTTGGACACAGGTTTTTGGAAGTCCCACATGCCTGCCTGCCCTCCCTTCTCTGCTGGACAATGGCCAGTCTGTCCCCTGAGCTGGTGGCCAGCAGTGGCCAGCCTGTCCCCCAAGCTGCTGCACGGTGCCAGAGCTGCCCCATGTTACTCATCCCTCAGGGGTGGTGATGTCCTGTGTTGTCAGGTGGTGTGGAATGGGAGGCAGAAGAGATGAGAGCGAAATCTCCCTAGGAACAAATGTAAAATTAAACAAAATGCGTGTTTGTATTAGTCAGCCTAAACCAGACTGTGCTATTTAGGGCTCTCCACTGCAATAAACTTGTCTCTTGTGTTTGTGTGGGTGGACTGCAACAATTAAGTCATTTTAAGTCTGAATCTTAGAAGAGAAAACAAAATCAAAAGATAATGGTTTGGTTTAAGAGAATATTAATTGTATCATGTTACATTAAAATACTCTTATGTTAGAGAAAAGATAGGTGATGCCTTGCAGGTTGGTTATTGGTAAAAGTCATGTCCATGCTGCACATTGAAACTCTTCTTGACTTCATAAGGAGTGATATCTTTTGGGTTTTTTAATCCATTAAATCCTTTCCTGCTACTGGAGAGTAGCTGCCTACTGCAACTGCAGTTGTAGCTGTGGGGTAGCAGCCTGCTAAAACATCACCTTTGATGGCATGGGCTGGGCAAATCCCAGGCTGGAGGAAAATTTGGCAATGGAGTTCATATGGCAGGCAATCTTGAAGTACTATACTGTGTGCTACTCCTTATTTTCCATTGTCAGAATGAAAACTTGTGTAGCTTGTAGTGCACTAGTCTGAGTATTAAATTAGCTAATTCATATCTCCTAGGAGTGGAATTACAACAAGTTGCGCATTTTTTAAAAAAGGCTATTTTCAATTTGGTTTTTAAATACTGACTCAAATGATAAGGAAAAGTATTTTAGATGTACTCTTAACTCATGAAAAAGTGCTGACGCTTGTGAATTTTAAAAAAAACCACAACAAAACAGAGGAGGGATGTGTGTACTCTTGGCGATTTTGATTACAATAGAAAAATAAAGCAAATATTTTGAAAACTCAGGAAATTATTTTCCAGACATTTATTCTTATGTACTGAGCATTCATCTAAGTAATTTTTATTCCACTTGACCTTTATTTTTGGATTGAGTTGCAAAACCTGTGTGCATCCTGGGTCTAAATGAAACGATGATGAAAAATGCCACGCAAGCATCTTTTTACTCCACCTATTTTCCCTCTCGGGGTGACTACGTGTAAATGTGGTCTGGGACCATCTCTGCTTCTCTTGGTTTGGGAGCTGTCCTCCCTGCAGGGGTAGCACAGGGTCTGTCTTTGATGTCGTGTTCCTCTCTCTGGCAGAACCTTGTTGCTCGGCTGGGCAGCCCTTTGTGCCCATCCCAGCTCACAGACGCCCGTCTGGGAGAGCAGAGGTACGTCTTTGTGGTTAGGATGAAGGTTAAATCATTGGAGTGTTGGCTTTCCTCCAGCTTCTTTGCATAATTTGAACCCGTCTGTGTCCAGAAAGAAACATTCAAGTTATTTCAAGTGGCTGGGGTGGCAGACAGAGCTCCTGTAGCAGCCTGCAACCCGTGCAGCGCGTGGGCCGTGTCGCCTCCCCGGTCCCCGCGTCGCGCGCGAAGGCGCAGCTGGGACGTGGCCGGCGCCTGCCTTGGCCTTTCCTCCGTGGCCCTTCTCAGGGATCCTGCCTTTCCTTGGCTTTTGCTGTCAGGCCTGTGCACTTCTTCAATTCTTGAACGACTCTTTGGCTTGGCTTTTGCTCTCCCTTAACCTCACGTTAGTTCGTTGTCGATTAGGCCTTTAGAAATGTGCCAGAAATGCCACGTAGACACTTCAGTGTGTTTGTGGACCTGGCATGTCTGCATCAACCTCCAGTAGAGAGTAATCTGAGTGACATGCCCCAGCTTGCCTAAACAATAGGGTGTTTTTTCTATCTTGGTTGTATGCGTTTTACACATTTGTAAGACTAATGTTGTACCTCTGAAGCAAACCTGGGCAAGGTCTGCAAAACCTGTTCTAAAATCTGAACCTATTTAGACCTTCCCTCCATACACCTTCCTTACAACATGTCATATTTTGAAGAATGAGTGAATCAATATGACTGTTCCTAAATGATGGAAGTAAAAACCGAAGCACCATCAAAAGGCTGTTTGAAAGAAACACGGTATTTCCATGCCTGGTGCAAAAGTGGCGTATTTTAACGACTGGAAAAGACTTTAACTTCATCTTTTTGTTTGGAATTTGTTCCTGGATGTTGTTTAGACATTCAAAGAAAACAGGTATTGGACTCTCATGTGAAAGAGCATCCAGGATTTGGAGGGAACTTTTTCTAGTTTCTCCATTAGGAAGGTCAAAATACCATGCAGTGAGGAGCCAGAACACCCAACTGGCTTTTGAAGCTTGGTTTTCTTACGCAGTTCCTGGAGTCTCTGGTGAGGAATTGCTGTTCCCGAGGCTGCAGTGCAGTTTTACACCTTCCATGACAAAGGGTCTGCAAGGAGTAAAACCTACTTTATTTCCAGTCTGGGGATTTGTGAAACTTTGACGTGCAGCCCAATTATAGTCATGTTGGTTTAGTTCCCAAAGTGGATGCTCTTTATTCTAAGAGAGACCCTCCTTCATGCAATGAGGAGTATTGAAGGCCCTGAAGTGTTAGCATTTGAATGGTTTTGGCTTAGCTTTAAAATAAGTATCTACTGGATATGGAACTCTGGGGAGTGGACTAAAGCAAATGGAGTAGGTGAATTAACTGGAAGTTTTTCCGCAAGGCTGGGTTCACAGAGCCACAGCACAGCAACACAGCGGCAGATGGACGCAGAAGAAAGGGATCTTGAGAGCTTGCTTGTGTTTTGAGGCTGTTCTCAAGTGAAGTAGGTGCAATTCAGAGGCTGCTGTTCCTCTGCACAGAGTCCCCTGGTCACTGTTCCTGCTCTGCAGCGTCCGTCCTTGTGTGGCTGGAGTGAGTGCCTGTGCTGTCTCCTCAAGGAAACAGCTTTCTTCAAGCTTTGGAAGGACTGTGATGTTTGTCTCCTGGTGCCTGATGGTTCTTTTCAGACCTGGGTGAAAATATCAACAGATACCCTCCTCGAAGAGGGAGATTCATGATTTTTCCTGGCTGTGATGGAAATCTGGAAAGAGAAGCAAGTGCTCTTCTTCAGGGATGTGTGTGCCACAGGAAAACCAAGCTAGACAAACTGATAAGCCCTCGTTCTTCTGGGGAGGGGAGGAGCACCACTCGTGGCTTTTGCCTGCCTTCTGGTAGGAATTCAGGTGCCTGTGAACTGACTGTGGCACTGGGGCCACATGGTTTAGGGGGTGAAGAACCACTGTGCTGGAAGTGAAGGTGGTCTCTGCTGTCAGGTCTCCTAAAGGAGCCTTCTGGGAACCGAGATGGAGTTTGGCTCTCGTTACAGATACAAGTGACTGGGGGGGGTGGGGAAAGAGGGACACTCAGGGAGGCTCTGTGGGACTCGGGTGTCACCGTGAGAGGAGGCAGTGGCACAGGGCCAGGCATGTGGCAAAGTGTCCCTACCAGAGTAAGTTATTGCTTGTCAGCTGTTAATTGGTGCTGTTCCCTCTGCACACGCTTCGTGTTCCAAGTGTGAGCAAAGCAGGGGCCAGCAAGCCCTCGGTGAGGTTTGGGGTGGTTTGCTGGGCAGTCTGTGTCCTGCGGTGGTACCCTGGCATGGGGGGAAGGTCCTTGCTGGCAAGTCAATAGAGATGTGATGGCAGAGGATTGCGTGTTTGGCTTGGGATTGTCTCACCCGAGCAGTTCCCAGTGGCACGTGTGACGTCTCTCAGGGTGGGGACTGTGGTTTTTAAGAGCTTTCCCTTGGTGGGAGGTGTGAGGGCAGCACTGCAGGGCACGGGGGCTGGAGACCTCACCCTCCCTTCTTAGGCTGCACTGGCAGGGACCCTCTGCAGGGGGACTGCGGGGTCCCCCAGGGGAGTAGGGCTCGGGCAGCAGAAAGTGAGTGTGCATAGAAAAGGTTCTTTCTGGAACACTGTCCAGTGTGACCACGAAGGGAAATAAACCCAACCCAAAGCTGCAAACAGCAGTGATGTGTAGGCTGTAAGTGAAGTCTCTGAGGGGTTGGTATGCAAGCAGTGGGAAAGGATACCAATGTGGGGGTTTTCCTCAAAGTTCTGAAATGTTCTTCCAAAAATCTTAAGGCTTTTTTTGACAGGATTGATCTTGTTTCGGTTCCACAGGTGTGTTGGGTTGTATGGGAATGAGGGATTCTTCTGAAATTGAGTTTATAATGGCATATTAATTAAAAAATTAATGTTGGACAAGCCAGAAATGTCTGATTTAACACTGGCGTATCACAATTGTATGAAAGGTGTCTGTAAGTGTGTTAGCTGTCAGCATGGTGCAGCTTACAGGTTTTACCCAACTTGTTCTTAGGGTCACAGACCCTCTGCAGGCACCTGTGGTCCTAACAGCTGAAGGAAAAAGGTGCTTAATGTGTTATCGTCTTTTTGGGTGATAATTATGGGTCAAGAGGCCACAGTAGCTACTGTGTCAAGAAGCAAACCCAGGCCAAAGGAAATAGGCTTTTCTGGCCTGCTGTGAGTTACAGCTTAGCATGAAGGTGGGTTTGCTATGCAGTATGTGATCGGTTCCCTGAGGCACCAAGAGAATATTTGAGTATCTGATGATGTTTAAGGGAGATTCTGTTGATTCTCTGATCTTGAAAGGCCACTTCCTTACAAAGCAAGCAAACAAAAATACTCGCAGAAAAAGCTGTCTTTTAAAGTAATTTAAAATGCTTAAATAAAATAAATGAACATGGCAAATATTTGCTACGTGAAACATGCAAAAAAAAAAAAAAGTAGCATTTGATTTTACTCTGAATTGAGTTAAAAACTAGCAAGCTAAAACTTGGGCCTCTGTGGAAGGATTTGAGGAAATAATGAGATTTGCAGGGCTGAGCTGACCCTCCCTGGAGCCAGGCCGAGGTCCTGCAGAAATAGGCGGCACCTTTGCGGTTGTGCGTCTGGAGTATAAAAGTTAAAATTACCCTAAATGGCTGAACTGTTTTGGGTTTAATTTAATTTGTGTTTTTGTTTGCTTGTTATAAAACCCCCCAGTAAATGCTAAATAAAGTTTGTTAAACGCTCGCCCCAGCTGCTTAATGAGAAGAGTTTAAAGGTGATTGAACACTCCCTCCTGGTCTAAGACCCGGCAGAGATTTGTAAAGAGTGTTTCAGGTCTTCCTGAAACTTCAGGTGTGGGATGGTGGAGGCTGTTTACTGGGGCTCCTGAGAGCAGCAAAGCCTGACTCCACTTGATCCAAGAGCTGAGAAACAGGGTGGTCTTTTCTCCTCCCACCCAGGCCACCCAGCCAAGCTCACCTGGCTGACTTTGGCCAGGTCAGTTCAACAGCCACACGTCCTGTGTCCTTGGGCTTTACTAGCAGAAGGCTCTGATAATTTTTCTTCTGTAATTAGCACAATCAGGCCATTGTAGACCTGTTTTCCAATTAAAAATAAACTCAGAAATATACTATTTGTAAAAGTAAATAATAATAATAATAATAATATATTGCTTTTTGTAAAAAAACTGGAAACCTGGGTTCCTGGGTGCTGGAGTAGAGGGACGGAGAAGGAAGTGGTCTTTAAAGCCTGTATTAAGTTAGTCTTAATATGTTCATTTGTGTTGAACTGTAATTAAACCTTTCTTAAAAAAGAACAAAAAATAAGTACAAAATCATGCATGAAATGAGTTATTTAAATTGTACTCAACTTTCTAATTAAAATCACCTTGATCAGCTTTTGAGCATTTAAATACACAGCAAAACCTGAAATGAATATTCCACCCGTGGAGATGTAAAATGCTGTTTTGAAAATTTCAGAAAACTAGTTAAAATTCCAAATGTGTGGGTTGGGGGCTTTGGGGGGGGATTTTTTGGTTTGTTTGTTTTAAAACTTGAATTTTGCTTAGCTTGTCTCTGAATCATTATGCTCACACAATTACTCAGTAGGGTTTATTTTGCATTTCTGTAGCTATTTTTTTCCTGGTATTAGTCCAGTGAAACTTCCATCCCGAGTGCAGAGTTCCTGCTCAAGTGAAGTGACTGCAGCAAAAGGCAAGTGTGGTGTACCCGCTGTTGGGTGTTCATCCTGGGGATTTATCCAGCCTCAGCTGGGAAGGGTTGGGGCTGTGAAGTGCTTTGAAATTATGTCACTGTCATTTTGTGCCTTCCCAAGATTAAGGCTTTGGATTTGAGGGAGGAGGCAGGAGAAAGGGGGTGAAGATGGAGTGAGGGCTTAAAGCAGCGTGGAAGGTCCAGAGAAACCTTTACCCTCAATAAGAACACTTCTCTAATGGCAGCACAGCATCACACAGCCCCTGCAGCTGTGTGCAGGGAACTGGAGCCGTGTAGGAAGGATGAAATACTCCATGTAGTGCTGAAATCATTTTGTGTGGCGTTCCTTGCCAGGAGCAGCTTGTGCAGCCTGGCTGGATTTTCGGGTGGCCAGGGATTGCTTTTTCCTGGGGAGCCGTGCAGACCTGCAGAGAGCCCTGGCTCGTCCAGCCCTCCCCAGAGTTGCTAGTTTGGCAACTCTGCCCCTGGGAAGTTTGCCACAGAGTTATTTTGAAGCTGTTTAATTTCTTTGCAGCCCTGCTTGTGGGAACTCGGTGCTTTTGGGTTTGTTCCGTGGCTTGCTTTGTCTGCCCTGAGCTGGTGCTGCTGGTGCTCGTGTCACGGTGCAGTGACAGCTCAGCCTTTTGCAGAGGTGACAACAGAGCTGCTCAAACATCTCCTGCCCCCTCCTCCCCACCTGGTGGCAGGTGAGCAGAGCCTTCGTGTTACAGTCAAATACAGACCATGGAGCAGAGTCTTTGTTCGGAATTCATGTTCCCACCAGTTGCAGGCAAGACCTCTCTTATGCTTCGGGCTTGTGGTGCTGATAGGAGACTGTCCTGCCTCTGGTTGTATGGAGGTGAGACAGGGGCAGGACTCCAGGAGAACACAATTCTGCGTGCAGAAGGGAGATGAAGGGTTTATTGCTGCTGGAGGAGAGCTGAGAGGTAATGTACAGCTGCAGGTCCAGAAATAGGTGTTCCTCTGAGCAGCTGCAGGCAAGAAGTCATCTCATCAGAGTTCTGAGCTAAAGGTCTGTCGTTGTAGTTGTTTCTTGCAGCAGTGTGTTTGTATCTGTGGGCCAGTGTTAACCAGTGTCCAGCAGCCCTTGTCTTCACCAAGCCCCAGACACCGTGTTGTTGGATGTTCGGTGCCACTGCTGGAGATCACAGCTCACTGGCACCCTGACTGTGCCCCTCAGAACCCAGCAGGAACAAGGGAACAAACAAGCTGTTGACCCCAGATGGAATTTAGTTATAAAAGCTATTTTTTAAGAAATGACCAAAAAAAGAAAGGTGACAATTTTTGAGAATCATGTGCTATGTAGTAGATGAGAAATTCTTCTAGTGCAGAAGACAGCTGGAGAGAAGGTGGCAGAAGGAGAGTGCCTGGACTGGAAGGTACATGTGAAGGTGAAGGAAGGGGGGATTCCAGAGAATGGAGTGAAAATAATTGCTTTGAGGGACTTGGAGCGAGTGGAAGGGAACATACAAAGAGGAGGAATCAAAGTACTTGGTTAAGTGGTTTGTGCCATGTAGGTAGCTACATTTCGGTTTCCTGCATGGTCATGAACTGGGTATTGAGAGAATGCTGCAGTGCTCTTCGAATTCAGGGAAATCCTAGGCATGGCAGATTTTGTTTGACTGCATAAATGGTTCTTCATGGGAAACAAACCTGACCAGCAACCAGGTTCACGCGGTAGTGGTTCACTGGTTTAGTTTCAAACTCTGCTAGCCCAAGTCATGATTATCCTTGCTCTGGGAAACCGTGAGGAGTGTCCCAAAATGGCAAGCAGGACGAGCAGGAAGTCCACCCAGTGGGACAGTTCAGCCTGGAGCTCTGGTCCGAAGGAATGCAGTCTTGTCCGTGTCTGCGGTGACCGTTCCCAGGCACGGGGCAGTGACTGCTGCACACATCAGTAGGGGTGACTTTTGGTTTTACTGGCTCAAACTGTCAAGTGAGTTCATATTATTCAGTCAATTCTGGGAGTTTTGGAGATGATTTAGTAATTCCTGTTTTTTCAGCCAACTGACAGAAAAATGAAGTTTTAAAAGCATTGATAAAGGATTCATTTATTCAGCTCTGATCTGCTTGTTTGCTGGCAGTGCTCAGCTTCCTCTGGAGTGCCCGGCTGCTGAGGAGCAGGCTGGGGACCTGCAGGGACAGGGGCTGGGGGGACCGAGCCTCACTGCTGCCGAGTACCATTGCTGTGAGTTAATCCTGCTTTTCAGAGAGGAAATGGCTAATTCGTGAGTAGATGCCTTGGGAACAGGCAACAGCTGGGTGCAAAACAAAAATCTGCTAAAACATGAGTAATTTCTGAGTGGTGCAGAGAGGGTTTTTGTGTGTATTCAGCAGCAAATTACCATTTGAGCTTATGCTGCTGTTGCTTCCCTGGCGCTGGCATGCGCTGTGTGTTTGAACTGGTGGTCATTGCTATGAGACTGTCAAAGCACTGCTACAATGCGGGGGTTGGCTCTCTCTCCTTCCACTCCAACACGGGCCTGTTCCGTTCAACGAGAACTATTTTAATTGGGTTCCACTCTGTGTTATGTTAAAATCTGCTGCTAGATGCAGAAACCCGTGAGACATGTTTTGTTTGTTCCCGAAAACATACGCTTTATCCTGCTTTGGCCATTCAAATTGGTTTTACATGATTGTCAGCTGAAAATAATACTGCGATTGGCAGCAGCACGGCGGCTTCCTGCAGCCCGGGACTGGCACTGGGATAGCTCGTCCAGGGGGGCTGTGGGATGGAAATTCCTGCTCGGAGAGCAGTCATTGCTTAGCAGGCGGCAGCGTGTCCCTGGGGAAGGGCTGGCCCAGCATCCAGGCAGGCCTGGGCAGCTCCGGGTCCCGGGCCGTGGGTGATCCGGGACAGTGGAGCCGGGCCATGGTGGGGAACCTCTGGGCCACCATCACCCAGCTCCAGCTGTGCTCGGAGTGGGAGTTGTGCCGGGCTGCAGGCCAGCTGTGGGTGAGGCCGGGAGTGCCGGGCAGAGGCGGCACACGCGGGGGAGAGGAGGGAGAGCTTTGGTGGTGAGCTGGGAGTGCGTAACTGCAGTGGGATGGCTGGTTAGAAAATAACCAGTAGTCATGACTTCTGTTAATTAACTACTAAGAGTTAAATAAATGTTGTTGGAATAACTAGTCTGTGTTTATTTGGCACATCTTTCTCCAGCCAAGGCTGGTGCTAGTTGGTACATGCTCCACTGCTGAGCCTGTCTGCAGCGTGGTTTTATGTTTTCCTTCTGTATTGATTTTCATGATTCATTGACCATGATCTAAGCAAAAAGCACACTTAAATGACACTGGAGACAGCTGTCTGTTAAAGTAGGACCTTTATGTAGCCTGAAATGGCGCCAGGTTTTTTTTTCCATTAGTTTATCAAGTAACACACACCAGTAATATTCTTTGTTTCATTTCCTTTTCTAGGTCACTGATATGTCACCTCTCTTTTGTGTAAGAAGTGATGGTAAATTCTCACTTTCCTATTGGTTTTGCTTGTGTTATTTTTCTGATAATCCTTTTCGAGGTTATTTTGAAGTATATTTATAAGGAAGGGGCCTTACATTGTGTTTGGGAGTCTGTATGAAGGACTCGGTTTTTCTCCCAGTGGAGCTGTTTTGGAAGGCACATGTGGGAAGTTTGGATAAAAGCAGAAACATGTAAAGCTTGGGAAGCTGATGTGTAGCTTTTTCCAGTTTTAATCTGTCTCTCTTTGTATAGCAAACTGAAGTTCCAGATGTTGTTTTGGCTTGGAGATAGTGAATGAGGGAAAAATAAGCATTCTTAATGTTGACAGAGTCAGCCTGTCTGGGTCTGCGCTGACAGGAAGAGGGAGAGATAAAACCTTCATTAATGGTGTAGTGCTGCTGCAGAGCCAATGGAGCAGGGCCATGTCCCTGGAGAAGCAGCTCTGGACTGGCAGTGCCTGGTGCCAGCTGTGGGAGCGACAGCTGGAGCCATGATGGGACACTGAGCACTGATGTCCTGGGGAGCCCTGGGGCTGCTGGGCTGTGCAAACCCCCCCGGGTTTTAGTTCAGTGTTCATTCTCACCCCCTTTTCTCCTCCCCCCAACACACCTCTTGGAGTCCTGCTTGCCCTTGGTAGCTGACTTTGGGGGCTGCAGAGCTGTGGGGAAGGGCTGTTGGTCCAACATGCTTTTGGGGTCAGATGGCTCTGTGGCTCTAACCCACATTGGGGTTCTGTCCTGGAACACCAGTGGTGGGGTTCTGTCCTGGAGCACTGGTGGGGTTTTAGAAGCTCATCCCCCCGATGAGCTCTGTTTGTTGAGAGTTGCAGAGCAGTTTGGGCATGTTGTGTGCTGGATTTCTTCTGGAGGAGACTAAGCTGTGAGCTCTGTTCCTGGTGTGTCCCAAATGTGCTCCATCCTGAAACATGGGTGTTGAGTTCTCAGCCTCTTCTGGGCAGCTTGAAGCCATATGTGGTAGTACCTTCCACTGAAGGGGCCAGGCTCAATCCCTTCTGAACTAAGAGGGTTGAAACAATTGTTAGGATAACAGTGGTGTCCAGGAATGGAATTTCCTGGGCTAGTCCATAGGTTGTATGTATAATAGTCTATCCATTTTCCATGTTATATTAAATACATAAATATGCCATGACCTGTGTCTCTTTCAGACCTGTTCCTCCTGTCAGACTTATTTCTAACATGTATGAGCAGTTTATTTTTAAATAATTGCTGCAGTTCTGCTGATTTCCTCCTTAATCTTTTCTTTTTCCCTTTCTCCATTGTTGGGTCTAGGCAGTAGCAGTTTCTGGTCAGTGGCCTGTCCCCACGCCTGTCCCTTCCCGCGTGGTGTGGTGTCCTTCAGGCTTTCTGGCCGTGCTGAGCAGTTCTGGTGAGAATGCTCAGTTCACTTGCCTTGATACTGGAAAGCTAAGAGTGAGTAGTGCTGACACTCCCTCATCTGAGGGACAGAGGAGCTGAGCTGCTGCAGCCCCTCTGGTATCTGAAACCTTGTCTGTTCACTGGTTGGAGTTGCGATAAATGTCCCGTCAGTTTGTGCAGGTTTTTGGAACAAGGGACCAGGTGGGAGGGGAGCTGGTGTGTGTTGGTGTAGCGGGGTAAGGGATCCTTGGAGTATGTGCAGTGCTGGCCTGATGGACACGGGTGTGAGCATAGGCCAGGATTGGAGCGGTTTAACCCTTTGTGCCTTGTTTTTGCCCCAGAGCTGGGGGTACCTGCCTGGAGCAGCTGCCTGACCAGCTGTGGTCGTGTACACATTGCCTGATGCCCCAGAAACACTGTCCTTAGGAATCCCACTGGACTGGGCTGTGGGAGACGCTTCAGAGTAAAGGGGCTGTGGCATGTTTGCTGGAGGAAGATGCAGAAAGGGAATCTGGGTGTAGGAGACTGCTGCTGCCTACCTTTGTGCTGCTCACATTCCTGCTCGGCTGCCTGCAGGCAGCACTGGGGTGTCTTGCTCATGTGGTTCGTGACTCAAGCCAAGCCCAGATGTTTTCATGCCCAGTCTGGCCTATATTCTGAGAATAATTTTGGATGCCTCAGTCCATTTTATTGTGGTTTCCTTAATGTCTGGTCCAGCTGAAGTTAAGATGATTCCTGGCCTGATTGAATGCTGAGGCAGACATGGCAGCTCCCGCTTTCTCTCTGCAGCTGTGTTCCTGCTAACTGCAGAGCACTCAGAACTGGAGCCACATTGGTGGGAACCTGGGCTTGGGTTTTGATGCTGCTTTTCTTTGAGTGGAAACTTTCGCAGCGTGAAACTCAGAAGAGTCTGTCTTGTGTCCAGGAGAAGGTCGAAAACGCGACAGGTTCCTGTGGAGACAGATCTGGCCTTGCTGACCAACCTGGCTTTCCATTCCCACTGAGCAGTGACAGGGAGTTGTAGACCTGTATGTACCGACTGTTGGACCTTTCCATCAGCGCATCTGGCTGGCAGGCTGGTGACAATTACTGTGCAGCATATCCAAAATTTATTTCCTCGTGCCTTTGACAGCGCTTTTTGCCCTTTTGTAGGAACAGTTTGTATTTGTTATTTTTTATTTGTGGGAAGTACAGTCACTCCTTTAACTTGTATGTTCTCCTCTCAGAGGAAAATGGCTTCATGCCGAATACTTCCCAAAAAGCGGTGTGGTCACCTGCTCTGTGTGAACAGGTGCTGTGTTGTGTCCTGTTGGAATGGTCTCTTGCTCCATTGCTGCCCAGGAGCAAGGAGAGCTGTTGGCCCAAAGCATATTTGGGCGCTTCTTTTTTTCAGGAGCAGTTGGTGAGGTTGTCTTTGACTCACTGTCTTCTGTGTGTGACATGAATGGTCATGGCTGGACCCTGCATGTGGAGATGTTGAACCTTGGAAATGGCCAGTGGATGTATGTCATGAGCTCACTTTAATCACAGGAGTGTGGCCCTGTTTCTACCTGATGATGGGTGCGTTGCTCTGGGGCAGTTTGTGTGGAGATCCAAAGCCAGCCTGGTCTGTAAAGAGAACTTTAACTGGCCTCGTGCTTCACTCTGCAGCTCAGTGTGTGCAAGGTCAGCCACGGGAATTTAGTGTTAAATAGGGACGAGATTGGCTGCTTCTGGCATCTCTAGAGTTTGAAAGCATACAGCTAAATAGGTGGAAAGGGAGCACTTGAAGCAACTCTGGAAAGAAGTGTCAGAATTGTGTATAATTGGGATAAATTTGGCATTGGGAGAGGTGCCAAGGTGCCCAATGATTTGACTGAGTGGTGCATAGCAGGGCAGTGATGGACACTGGTTGGGACCGTGACAGGGGAGCTCCAGTACCAGGGGGACATAGGGTGGCCCCTTTGCCTGAGGGGTTTAGACACTGCTAAAACAGCAACTAAGAAATGCCAGGACAGAGTGATTTGGAAAGATTTGGAGCTGTTTTAGCATGCAGGCTTGAATGTTAGCTGGATCAGTGTCCCAGGTGAGCCTGTCACAGGTAAGACGTGAGCAGAACAGAGACCTGTTGTGGAGCCTTGCGAAGCCTCAGGTGAGAAAGGGGGACAGCTTGCAGGATGCCTGGAGAGACCTGGAGCAGAGCAAGGGAGAGGATCCTGGTGGAGGGAGAGATCAGACCAAAGCTGTGGTGGAAGCTGCAGCACTTTGAGGTTAATTGTGGCAATGGATTTGCCATATGCAGGATGGAAAAAGTCCTGTCGGAGATGGACTGGTGAGGAAAACAGCTCAAACATTATGGAGACAGAAGTTTTTACTGTGGTTTAAACATGTTTTCAAAATGGCTTTTTGTATTTTCTGCAGTGTCACTGTCACCCCCTGTGACACCCCCTGTGAAGGGCTATTGTCTCTCCTACAGAGTGTCCTGGGAAGGTGTCCTGAGGTGTTTCTCATTGGTCCCTTGTTAACCCCTTCCTATTGGCTGTTGACCCTTTACCTGATGTTTTTTTCTGTGTGACCCTGAACTTGTGATTGGTCCCCTTTGACCCTCCTGAAAGCCTTATAAACCCCAACCCCACAATAAACTTCCTCTTTCGTCCGTCCCTCTCTGGTGGTCCGTGTGTGCTCCTTGCGGGGTCGTTGGCCACGTGCAGTGGTGGGGGAAGAGCATTCACCTCGCAGGTAATGGGGCCAGCAGCCTAAGGCCTGGAGGTCTCCTCCATCCCACTAATCCATCGTAGTTAATATTGCTGGTGTGGGAAGAACAGAAATACCATCAGAAGGTTCTAGGTTGGAGAAAAGCCTCAGCTGGTCTTCCTCTTAGTGATGACTGCCCATCTGCTGTTTCTGGAATTCATGAGGCTTGTACAGAGCCTCCAGACAGCCTGCTCTGGAGTGTCCCGTTTCATAGTGCCAGTGGAGGACGGGAGGCTGTGGGCCACCGTGGCTGTAATAGAACCTGGGTTTGTTTGTCCCTTGGATTTAAGAGCGGAATAATGCGGCTCTGGCCTGTCCAAACAGGCAAGACCAAACTTTAGAACAATACTGCTGAAATTCTGTGGTGGTCTAATATAATCTCTGAAGAATTTGACTTTCTCGTGTGGCAGGGTGTTTCCTCTTTCTTGGGATTGCTACTTGTATTCAGCTTTTTGGACTCCACGGTAATAGTTAATGAAAGATTCTGCTGTGAGGAAAGGCTGTTCGGTGACTCGTGACTGTGGAGGGTCAGGAACTGCTGTTCTCAGTCCGATTGTTCTAAAAATATTGGTTAATTTTCTTTGGCTGGCCGAGGGTGGGAGCAGTTAAGCTGTAAGTGGCATGCAGAACAAACACCTGACTTTTCTGTGTCCCTTAACCTTTCCAACTTTGTAGCAGCCCATCACTCCTGAAGAATGCTGCTCTAATCCCAGTGTAATCGAGCAGTGAGTGGAGGTGTGAAGCCAGGCTCTCCTGAGCCCTGTCTCTCCTCGGTGCCCCTGCTGTGGTATGGTGTTCCTCTGCACCTCTAGTGCTCCTGTCCTGCTCAGGTTTACAGATTTATATATATATATATATATATATATATATATATAAATAGAAACCTACATGTATATTTATAGTATTTACAGCCTTGTAGCTGTGTTTGCTGTTGTTCTGCTGTTGTAGTATTCTGCAATGAAATAGATTAAAAAAAATGTTTTGGCTAATTTTTATCAGAATCCCCCAAGCTGCATTCAGGGTAGGGTGCTTGGGCTAAGGGGCATAAGTAGAGTATTCTGGTGGTGATGACCCTGTGAAAATGATTGTGGAGGTTCAGATTTACCCAGGCAGGCAGAACCCAGCTGGGATTATTGATGTGCAAATGAGGGTCCTCAGTGATGTCAAATACTGACACAGATGAGGGGTCTCCTGGGCAGTCCTGCAGTCCAGCAGCTCCTCCAGCTCACTCACAGAGCTCTGAGTGATCCCACTTGATAGTGTCAGGAGCTGTGAATAAAAAGCATTTGCACCTCTCTAGGTCCCTACAGGTGTGAAAACACAGTGAGACTTCAGGGAGACGCTCTTTATGAATGCATTTGTAGGAACTAGATGATATTGTTATCTTGCAGCAGGGCTTGTCACAGTGAGAGATGGTCTCTAAAGCTGTGCACATCATCAGACCTTGGCTTCTCTGAAACCCAGGGTGCAGAAAAGAGGGGAAAACCAGGGGGAAAAAAAGAGCTTCTTTGAGGAAAAACTAAGACTTTTGTTGGTGATACTGAAGACAAAGATTTGTTTTTGAAATGTTTGGTTTGTGTTGGCTGAAGTATTCCACAGAAACTTCAAACAGGCAAGCTCTATTATTTGAAAATGTTGCTTTTAGATTAGCAGTCAGTGGTCTCATGTAGACCATGACTTCAGCTGTCTTGGATTTTCCCTGAGATTGTAGTGCAGTTCTCCAGGAGAGTGTCACTGATTTGGGGAGCGGGGGGTGATGCAGCCCCTGCTGCTGCTGTCTGTCTGTCCTGCTGGTCCCCCTGGGGGACTGAGGGTGCATTTCCACTGTGGGGAGGTGGTGCTGGGGGACAAGACCCTGCTCAGGGTGATGGCAGCGAGCTGGGGCTGTGCCTGGGGGGGTAGTCGGGCACTGCTGCACCTTCCACTGGTCCAGAGGGGCTGTGGAACCACATCCCAGTAACACTGACTGGTGCTGTGCCAGAGTGTGCCCTTGCTGCCCACATGGGAGTGGGGCTCAGTGTTCCTGCCCATACTCCTTGTTTTTCCCCCCTGTCAGGACAGACCAGGATGCAATAGGAGCAGTGTGTGATTGGAATCCCAAAACCCCTGCAAGCTGTGAGTGTGTTCCTCCCTGAGCTTCTTCCTCACACACTGCACAGATAACATCTGTAATAAACACTGTAATGCTGGCTGGAGAAAAGTAGGCCAAGCTGGGAGAGGTAGGGTCTGAGTAAGTTAAAAGGAAGGTGCTGGTAGTGGGTGCATTTTGAGGTGGTGTAGTTATTTGAATTTTTTTACCTGAAGTAATCAGGAGCAGCTTTTACAGGCAATTCCTGATAATCTGTCAGTCGAAAATATTTGTGTTTGGGTCTTATTCACAGCTGCTGGTTAAATCCAGGTGTTCTGTTTCGATGACATTTGTATCTTCAGTGGCAGTTTTGTGCTGAGATCTGACAGTGCACTGAATTTGGAGAGCGAACCATTCCAGGGGGAAAGGTGCTGTGTCTGGCAGCTGGATGTGCAGGGGTGCTCCGCTTGCCTCCTGGGCCCAAGGCCCCAGCACAGATGAAGTCACCAGATGTTGATGGGGACTGTCCCTGCTCTGTGGGCAGTTGGAATGGCCTTGGCAGAGTGGTGCCCAACGTTGGCTGCAGCTGAGTTGTGTCTAAAAGCAAAAACGTCCGAGGAGCTTGGAAGCCGTGCACCGGAGTTTTTTTCCTGGCAGCTCTGGAATGCAGCATTCCCCCTCTGGTAGGAGCTGTCTGTGTGCCATGTGAGAATACCTGGGCAGCAAGGAAATGTGTGTAGCCTACTAAAATAACACCTTTGAGTATGTGTGAAATATGTGTGAAGCCACAATAATTCCCGTGTATCTCAGCGTCTGGAGCAGATTCCTGCGCGTCTTGTGTGAGGTGAAACCTGCACGCCTGAGTGTTCCTGGGATGGCTCAGGGACCTGCCAACCCCAGCCTGCTCCTGTGCTGTACACACCAAACCGTGTGTGCTGGTTCTCCGCACGTGTGGAATTGCACCCCTCACTTCCCAGTGCTCCCAGCGATGATGTGATCGCTGAGCCGTGCACAGTGACTAGGTGAGAGAGGGGTTTTGAGGGATGTTGCTGTGTGCAGGCTCTGCAGGGGAAAGCTGTTCCACGGGGCAGTGCTAATCCTTGATAGCTGCCTCCTGCAGCATTTATTTACCCACAGGGCAACAAATGATATGGAAAGATACACATGTGGCTTCAAAGGCACCAGGAAGTTGCAATATATATTGGGGTTTTCAGATCAATATGGAAGTGTCTGTGCTTGCTTCATTGTTGGTCTGCCAGCGATTGCCTCAGACACTGGTACTGATGCAATACCTGCACACAGCCCCAGCTTCACACCAGGGCCAGGGCTTTCTGTCTTCTGTGTCCTGCAACCACAGAGAAGTTCTGCTGCCCACGTGGAATCACTGGATGGTTTGAGTTGGAAAAGACCATCAGGTCCAACCATTCCCCCAGCACTGCCAAGGCCACTAACCCATGTCCCCAAGTACTACATCCACATGACTTTCACATCCTTCCAGGGGTGGGGACTCCAGGCCCTGGGCAGCCTGTGCCAAGGCTGGACAACCCTTTCTGTGAAGAAATTTTCCCAATATCCAACCTGGAATAACTTGAGGCTATTTCCATTTTTCCTGTCCCTTGTTCCCTGGGAGCACAGCCCGACTTCCCCCCGGCTCCCCCCTCCTGTCAGGGAGTTGCAGAGAGCAAGAAGGTCCCCCCTGAGCCTCCTTTTCCCAGGCTGAGCCCCCCCAGCTCCCTCAGCCCCTCCTGCTGCTCCAGCCCCTTCCCAGCTCCGTTCCCTTCCCTGGACACGCTCCAGCCCCTCCGTGCCTTTCTTGCCATGAGGGGCCCAGAACTGGACGCAGCCCTCGAGGGGCCTCCAGCAGTGCCCGGCACGGGGGACGGGCACTGCCCTGGGCCTGTGGCCAGTACTGACCAGGTGCCACTGGCCTCTTGCCCACCTGGGCACACCTGGCTCGTGTTCAGCTGCCCTCAACCAGCACCCCCAGAGCCTTTCCCACTGGCAGCTTTCCAGCCCCTCTGCCCCAGCCTGGAGCGATGCCTGGGGTGGTTGTGACCCAAGTGCGGGACTTGACACTTCTGGTTGAATAGACCATTGGCCTCAGCCCACATACAAGATCAGGAGTGCCCCTGCTCCCCAGCTGCCCTGCATGGGGAAGCTGGCAGTACTTTTGGTCTCTTTTTGTGTGTCCTGGGCCTTCAGCTGCTCTGCTGGTTCTCCAGGGGTTGCATGAGAGCCTCTGCCCTTCCCTCTGTTAAAGGAGAGGCTATGTGTGATCTGGCCTTCCCCACCCTGCTCAGGAAGGGGCTGGTGCTGCTTCTGGCTCGTTCCTTTGCCAAGGGAAGACTTTTTTCTCTCTCGGATAAGCGGTTGTGTTGTCCTTCTGTGTTGTTGTGTGTCTGTCCACCCCCCCCCCGCCACTGTGAGTGTTACTCGTGTGTTGTCCCATGCCAGGCCATTCTGCAGTTGGTGTGTCAGCTGGATCTGTGGGCTGGCAGCATGAGCAGTACATGGATCCATGCTAGCATGTGCCAGGAGGGAGAAAGAACAGGGGGTTATTTTTAAAAGTGACACTCATGCTCTGCTGCCTCTTTCTTGTCTTTTAAGAACCAAGGATTGGCTCTTGGGGAGCATGTCAGAACTACTGACCTCATCAGGAGGAACTTGCAGGACACTTTACATTGTGTAGTTTGGTGGTTTTGTTCTTGCTCAGCAGTGCTGTGATTTTGCTTTGTACATGAGGAGTGCAGGAGAACCAGTATCCCATGCTTGACTCTCTCTGTGTTTGTGGTCACTTTAATCCAAGGCATTCGGCCTTTCTGGGTGGCACTTTGGCACATTTTTGGAGCTGTAGTACATGGACGTGTGCCTAGTGCGCTTGCAGGTGGGTGCCAAATGGGGTTGGTGGCTGGCTTCCACCTTCTGAATTCTGGCAACCAAGTTTAGACCTTAAGAAAGGGCTGCCCAAGTTTGCTGCTCTCTCCACACAAGGAATGCCTTTGTGGGGCTGCTTGGGTGGGGGCTGGCAGCTCCTTTGTCTGAGCTTCAGTTAAAGAGAAAGCTGTGAAATAGTGCTTTTAAATGCACATTTCTCCTTCTAAAGACACAGCTGTTGGTGAATTAAGCTTGTGTGTGGCTGTTGTGGATGGCGGAACTGCTATCCAGTGTTATGGATGTTTTCTTTTGATAGGAATCTGGTGAGGTACATGCAAAATATGTGCAGCCCTTGGGCTCTTGGCAGGTGGCCACGGGGACTGTCAGCGATATCTGGGTGCTTCTGATCTCATCTGGGAAGTCTGAGCTGCTCTCATGGTTGGTGTTCCCATGTCTGTGTCCTATGGAGATGACAGCAGCCTTAAGTGTCTCCACTAATTGGGTCGCTCCGTCTGGCGCGGTCTGTGCTCTGTGTCAGGTTTGGTCTGTGCTCTGTGTTGAGGTCGTGGCACTGGGGACTAAAGGCCATTTCCCAGCAGCCTGTGCCTGCCCCTGTGGTGTTCTGGGTCGTCTGAACTCCTGGTTCTTCTCTGCCCTGTGGTTCTTGCAGCCATCCTGACTGTCCCACTTACGGTCTCCTTCACCTGCATTACTTTGGGCCACACAGGAATAGTTTGGCAGGAGACAGTTTTCTTAGGAAGAAAAGAGAGCAATATTGGCTGTGGAAGTGGAAGAGGCATTGGGTTTTGGGATGGGTTCTTCGGTGTTGGGACTGTATGAATAGGAACCATAAGAATTCTCTAGATTCTGGTACGTGAAGCAGTTGTGTGTCTGTCACGTTGGGTGTCCTCCCAGGCCTTACATCTGCCTTAGGACTGCCTTACTGTTTGTTGGGCTTCTGCAGCCAGGTTAAGTGATTCCTCCTTTGGAATTCAGAGGAGCAGATGCTGGCCTGCCCAGGAGCAAGGATCTCTTCCTTGCCTGCACTGCTTGCCAGGTTTGTTTGGAAATCTGGGAGCTGCCACTTTGAAAGGGACTTTTCCATCATGACCTATAGCAGGCTTCTGGTTTTCCAGTGATAATGTGCTTCTGTAGGAGGAAGTTAAACCTAAATGATCCTCTTTTTCCTGTATGTGGATGAAGCTCAGGCACTGTGTCCTGCCTCCAGCTCTGCCGTATAGCATCCAGTATTGGTGTGTTTGGAGCATGGCACGGGGTGCTGGGATCCCTGTGGGACAGAGCACATGGATCCCTGGGATCCCGGCATCCCTGTGGATGGAGCGTGGCAGGGAGTGCTGGGATTCTTGCATTGTGTGTGGAGCGGGTCAGGGAGCACTGGGATCCCTGTATCCCTGTTTGGAGCTCTGGGATCCTTGCCCGGGTTCCCAATGCCCTCTAGTGGCTGCTGCCGCTGGGCTGCGGTTCTGTAGGGCACGGCAAAGATCCACGTGTTTGGAAAGGAAAATAAATTTTGCACGTTTTTGCTTTAGTCCCTCTTTATTTGTCTAGATTAAATCCCAATCCTTCCCTTGGGAAAAAGTTCTCATAAATTCAAACACCAGACAGTAACTGGATATCTCATGGATCTCTAGATCCATAGCAACTTGCTATGGGGATTTATTATAGAATGGTTTGTTCCTTACATTAAAACGTGTGTTTCTTTCTCTCTAAACAAGCAGCAGCTGGAAGGGACGTGCTGGCTGGTGTCACTACAACCAGACTGTGGTGCTTATGTATGTGCATTAATTGATTTGAAGAAGTAATTCTTTTTAAGCAATGGGAACAGGACTTTTGAACTCATGCTCTCAAATAGTTTTTGAAGAAAAATCAGTATTTTGCAAAGGTCAGAGATTCCTTCCCAGCTCCTTCCCTCCTCCCATCCCATCCCAGCAGCCCCAGTCGGGGTGTGAGCTGCCTGCCACAAGCCCCAGAGCCAAACTGGGCTGCCCAGGCACGGCCAGGGGTTGGGTTGGTGCTGAGGACACGCAGGGTGTGTGTGTTACAGGCTGCTGTAAGTGTGCATAGCACTTCTCAGCAACAGCAGACAAGATATTCTGTGAGGCCTTGGGGAAAATGAATGGCTACAGGAACAAAGTTTCATAGAAGCAGGGTTTAAATTGGAATACTTGGCTTTTTTCTTTGGGAGGACAGTGCATGCTGTGAAATGCATAGAAACTGTTGAAGTCTGATTTGGTCTGTTTGCCTCTTTGGGTGGTGCAGGTTGGATTTCTCTCTTCTTCCTCCCTCTGAGAAACACAGGACAGGGGCTTGTGTGTACAAATATCCTTGTGTATATTTATTTATTTATCTTTTTTTCTGGAAGTCAAACTGCTTGAAGAGACAGCAAATAGGTAATACATGCAGAGTTTTCCCGGTGTCCGGACTGCTGTGTGCTCCTGTACCTGCAGTTCCCCCACTCCAGCCAGCTCTGGACCTGTGTGCTCAGCCTCCTGTCCTGGCAGAGCCGAGCTGGGCTCCTGCAGGTCCCTCCTGCCCTCCCTGGCCGGTCTGACAGGAGAAGGGCCAGAGGAGCCCGGGGTGGTGCCCTGGGGGGGCCAGGCCGTGTGATTGTTGGAGGTTAAATATTGGCCCGTGTTAAGGATCCTTGGGGTGCATCAAGGACAAGGGAGGGAAGGTTCCCTGGGGAGGGGGGATTTGGAAGGGAGGGTGTCTCGGGGAGGTGAGGGGCTGAGCACTGCCTCAATACCGGGGGTCAGCAACGTGTGGTCGTTTTAACTGATGATAAAGCCATTACTGAAATGTTTCTCATAATCGGCAAAACAAATCCATGTCAGGAAATAAATGCAGAAGTAATGGCTTGGCTTTCATCACCAAGCACTTAAGCAGCCTGCTAATGATTTGAAAAGGCACAACAGAAGAGATCCGAAAGGGCAATATCAGATTTATTTTCAATTTTCATCTGCTTCACTAGAGTTAAATCTGAGAAATGAAGACAAATACCTGCACGTAAGGAGCATGGTAATGCCTCAGTGCCTCTGTCAAGGAGAGGGACTTGGGTTTGCACCTACTGCTTGCTGCTGCTTTTGACTGGAATTTTGTGGCATGTGGTTAGGCCAGAGAGTCTCTGTAGGAACTGAGCAGCAGAGGACAGATGAGCCCTTCCCAGTCACCAGCCCTGTCTGCTGGATTAAATCCCATGAGCCTTGACTGCAGTTCATTTCAGCTCCTTGGGCGTAGTGGTTGTTTAAATGCACAGTTTAAGAAACTGCAGAAGAGTTTCTTTTCAGAAGCCTGTTAAATAATCCTTCTTTCACAGTAGAAAGGGGAGGTGTTATTTTCCTGTAAGGACTAAATATTGTGGCAAAGACTGGAAATACACAGGCAAATTCACTCCTTTATCTCCTATTTTAGAGGGACCAGGAGCCTTTGCTGTACACTGGAAACAGCCTGAGCTGTTGCACAAGGTGTAGTTACCTGTTTCCAGCAGCAGGGAAATGGAGCTGGGCCATTGAAAGGAAAACCCTTGGAGAAGCAGCTTAAACTGGGAAATTACTCCTCAGGGAGGAACATCTCCTTTAAATACATTTCACTGTTTTTCTCACCATCCAGCACTGGTTTTTGCTGGTTAACAGATGCTATTTCAAGTTTTCTGGCAGAGTTCTTTTCTGTTTCCCCTCAAAGCCCAGATAATACAATTTTACAGACCACCTTTTCAGTTCACAATAACTTAATTTTATAATACCTAGTTCAGAGAACGTATCTTCTATATTACATTCCTGCTTGGTACTGGGAGGGCTCGTGTTTCCCTACTAGCAAGCTGCTGTATCTGCAGTGTAGTTGCATGTGATGTTTCTAATTCTAAAAAGAAATTGCAGTAAATGTATGAATTTTATAAATGAAGGAAATTACTTGGGGAAACAAGACACAGTAAAAATGATATCAATCAGCTTTGGGTTGTGCTGTGTTTTGTATAAGACACGGATGAAAGACACTGCTAAACACTGATTTTCGGGTGGTTGCGATTTCAGACAGCAGTGGAAGTGTACAGAGCTCTCTCATCTTTTTCTGCAGCTCCAGGGTGGCCGATGGAGTTATGATTCTCCCTGTGCTGATGGTGATGGCGTTCCCGTCCCCGAGCTGGCAAGGTGAGTGTCCTGCATGCTCAGAGCCAGGGCTGCTGGGCCTCCTGGGCCTGCTCTGGAGCCCCCTGCCCCCGTGGTGGCCCCACGGCCCCTGGCCCACAGCCCCCGCTCGTGTGGAGAGCCACCAGCACGGGCAGTTCCCCTCCACAATGGGATGTCTGCTATTTCATTTCAAGTTGCTTCAGGGGATGTTGGTTGCCCATTTCTGTATCAGATGTACAGCCTGTAGCATGGACATAGTCTTCCCAGGGGCTGGGGAGGGAAATGGGAAGCCTTATTTGAACAGGTTGTTGGGGGAGGTAAGGAGAAGGTCTTTTAGCCCATGGACTGAGGTGCAGCTGTATTGCTTGTGTTCTTTAAGCTTTTTCTATGCAAAGGCTCTTTGGAGGTTTACTGTGCTGTTTGGTGACTCTTCCATGATTACTCCAATAAGGGCTTTGGGTTTGGCAAGTGACTTTTCCATAACTGGTTTACACAGCTGTGTGAATGTGAAGGTTTTCTGACACACAGGGTGTTTAAGGTTTGCCTCAGCAAAATGGGGAACGGTATTTCCACTGCCATGGAGGGGCAGGAATAGTTCATTTGAAGCTCTCTTGGATGTTTTGAGAGATGAACTCTGAAAGATATGTATTTGCTACTTCACAAACAGCCTTTGGAAGATGTTGAATAAAAGCTTTCTGCGAGTAACTTGCTTTTCTCAATTTTAAATTTTAAGTTATTCAAGAGGTGTATCTTGTGTCTGCTGTGGCATATCTGTGCTCTTCTCTATGTACCTCGTGTAAACTCTTTCTGAACTACTCTGAAATGCATTTTCAAATGTTGATGCAAATACTAAAAGGCAGAGTGTATTAAATGGAATGGGAGAATGGGTGGTGGAGGTGAAGATTCAAAATGCATGGAGGTCTAGTGGTTGACTTTAGTCGTGTCTGTGAATAGGAAATTAAGACAAAGTTTAAAAAAGAGAGTGTCTTGGATCTTGTTCTGTTAAATACCCAGATTGCTGGAATCAGCACTGTGTGTTGTTGGCTTTCACAAAGGGAATAAAAAAACAAAACAAGGGAGCTCCAATGTTGATACTTTCACAGCAATGAATTAATAACAGGACAGGCAGTGTTGGTTAGATTTTTCCCCTCTGCTGAGTGTCCCTGTGCAGATGTCCCTCCGGGGGTGTATGTATGAGAGGTGGTGTAAAATGCCACTGAACTCTGGAGTGTGAGTGCTTGGAGTGGGCAGACAGGAGTGTGTTTCTTTGGTGCTGAAATGGCTGAATTAGTATCGTTAGCTCCTGGTCGGTGGTTCTTCAGCTCTAGCTGCAAATAATATCTCTGTCCTTACAGAAGATTTCATTGTCTGATGGTTTCGTTACCTCTAACTGAAGCTATTAAGAACAGGATGATGTTTCTTCCTCAACTCTCCCTTCTACAGATGATGAACTGAAGCTCAAGATGGTGCACTACGAATGTGTGTGTGAAGGCATGTCCTGTGGGAATGGGGATCGGTGCCAAGGCCAGCAATGCTTTGCTTCCCTGAGCATCAATGACGGGGCTAAGGTTTACCAGAAGGGCTGCTTCCAGGTCTATGAACAGGGCAAAATGACCTGCAAAACACCTCCGTCCCCTGACCAGGCTGTGGAGTGCTGCCAGGGACACCTGTGCAACATGAACATCACTGCACAACTGCCCTCTTCCAAAGGTGAGAGCTTCATCAGTCACCTGGGGACTTGGAGGAAGAAAAGGGCTTTGATCTGCTGTGGTGGGAGCAAGATGGCTCCAGTGCTGGATGAAGGAAGGGGTTAATGGGCACAGCAAGGCCCTCTGTGCCTTGTTGACCGCCCTGGAGCCTGCTGGCACACAAATGGTCTGTGTGGGCAGGGCAGTGATGGGGTTACAGGGCATCACTGGGGATGGGGTGGAGGTGCTGCCTGTGAGAAATGGCCCTGTGCAGGGGGGGTTGTGGTGACAGCTCTGCAGGGAGCACATCCTCTGTGCAGTGTGCTCACTCCTCTGGCTGTGGCACGGCCTCTGTCACACCGGGTGGGTCCTGAGGTAAGGGTCTGTCAGTGCTGCTGGATTTAAAGACTTCCTTTGGCAATCTGCAGATTTACTTTTTTCCTCTCTCTCTTTTTTCCCTTCTTTTTCCCTTCCCCTCTCTTTTCCAAGGGCAAACCTTTCAAGGAGAAGCTGCAGGTTACAGTATGGAAACACGAATCATCGTTATCCTGCCTTCTGTGATAGCGTTGATAGTTTTTTCTGCAGTAGCAGTGCTGATCATCTGGAGAAGACAGAAGAACCACATGGAGAGGCTCAGTTCTAGGGATGCAGAGTATGGCACCATCGAGGGCCTCATTGCCTCGAACGTGGGGGACAGCACGTTGGCAGTAAGTGAGCTGTGTGCAGGGGGGAGCTTTCCTCACTGCCAAACTCCCCTCTCGGCCCTCTGGGGGGCCACATCACTAACAGGACCTTTTCCTGCCAGGCCACTTGGCCTCAGGACTTCTGTGGTGATGTTCCTGGGCTCCCAAAACTGCAGTTGTAATGAATTTTAACCAAAAGACAGCTTTGGCAAGTGTAGCATCGCTCTAAGCTGTTCATGTTCCTGGAAATAATGTCTGAACAGCAAAACAGAGTGTGCCTGACTTGGGTGACCTGAAGTGATGTGGAAGGTGTAGAACTGTGCTGCATCTTTGATGTATGACTGCCCAAAGGGCTGGAAAAGATGTGATGGTAGGGGAAGGAGAAAATACAGATAATTTTGATGTTTGAAACCTTCAGACCTGACTGCTGTGATCTTGGTAGCAGGGCTCTGGGATGACTGGGAAATCAGTGGCACTTTGTTGACAGAAGACCAGTGAGAGTTTTAAGAAATGTGCAATGCTTACTCAAAGCTCAGTTTTCAAAGTATGTTCTCGTTCCTGCCGTGTCTGGAAAATATAATGACTTGGAGAATGTTCCCTTTCTGAAGGCTGACTGTGCCTTCCCCTTCCATCTGAGGCCTGAGCACAAGTGTCCCCGCAAACTGTCCTGAGCTCTCTCGAGCAGAGCAAGTAAGGCTTCAGGCAGCTGGAGGGTTTGTTCCTGAAACCAGTGCGGAGAGTTTTCTCCTCCTTGCATTGCTGAGATAAAATCCTCAACAGTAAGAGGCTGGAAAAGGTTTTCCATCTTGGTGGTGTCCCACCATAATGTGCTTTCACTGCAGGGTTGAAGAGGGTTAATTAGCTGTTTTAAACCTGTGTTACTGGTTTAAAACAACCAGACTGGATATATTCACCAAGAACCAGATGTGTGCAACTGGTGATCTGTCCTTAAACACTGATTTCCAGCTTTTACCAGCTGTTATCTCATAGTGCCAGATCACTTCCAGCCATTTGCAAACCTTTTGCACTTCGAGATGTTTAATGTTACTGGAAACAGTGATAAAACCTGGGAAGAATAAATCAAAATTCTTTTTCAAAGGCCTGGGAGGAGTTGGGAGCTCTGAGGGCTTGGTGTGGTGGAGCTGTCAGACCCCTGAGTGATGGTTGTGGTGCCAGCGGCCTCCCCGTGGGTGATGCACAGACAGTCCTTGTTACTTCCCGTGTCTAAATGCTCGTCTAAACAATAAGTCTTTTTTAGATTTCAGATTTTTCTTCTCCATTGTGTTTCAGATCACCGGTTTTGTCACACATTAGATGAGTTTACCTTTATGATTAGTCTCCAGTGTAGCAAGTGCTTAAAGCCCTAAGCTGCTTAATGGGCGTGGAAAGAGCTGTGGCCTCTTCAAATCTTGTTTTTACAGTGACTGTAGATAAGTTTGGGGTTGGTTTTTTGGTTTTGGGGTTGGTTTTTTGGTTTTGGGGTTGGTTTTTTGGTTTTGGGGTTGGTTTTTTGGTTTTGGCGTTTTGTTTTTTTTTTGCCTCTGATATAAGCAGGAAGAAAAATGAGCTCTCAGTTTGTGTTAAAAAGCAAGATAGCACTCTCTGTCATTCCTGGATTATCTTTTTCTTGAGCCCTCCTTAAGATGCTGTTAGAAGAAATGAGATTTCATGGATCTAATTCAAGCCCAGCAGTGCAGTTTGCTGGAAATACTAGAAAGTTGATTATACTTAGGCTTTTTTATCCTATTTTCCTTTATAAAGAAAAAAAAAAAGTCCAGCAATAGTTGTTAATGCTTTGAACTAGTACAGAACTCCTGGCCATAAAAGTAGCTGGGCATTAGCATTTCACAAGGCTAATGGGATTTTAACATTCAATTAGGATCTCACTCATGTTTGTTATAAGCTTACAGTTCAAAGTCTGCTTTCTGTGCACCAAGAATACCAGAAACTGATAAAACATTTGAGAAAGATTTGTTACAGAGGATTTTCTGGAGTATCAATGACAAATCTTTTGTAGGGGGTTCGGGTAAATCCCCTCTCACCTTGTTTGAAAACTGTTTTCAGTTCTAAATACGAGCATCAAGCCTGAACAAAGCTCCCAGTGACTGTTACCTGCCACAGAATGACTTTGTTTGAGGGACTGTCGGTCCAGTGGTTCAGCCCCTGCAGGGAAGGGGCCTGGCAGTGAATTAGCTGGGTATTGTCTTGTAAAGAACTTGTGATTTGGGGCAGGGACCTGATGTTTATCAGCAAAGCCCCTGTGGTGCAGGTGGGATGTGGCTGTTTCTGGGGATCTGTTCTGGGCCATTTGAGAAGCTTCTGGTGTGCCAGACCTGTTCTCTGACCCGGTGTTCCTGTGCCCCTCACTGCCTGCTGAGGGTGCTGGGCTCCTGCAGCTGGCACCTGTTCCCATAGAGCTCAGGATGTCCCTGCCAGTCTTACCTGGGCAGGTGACCTGCCTGACAGCAAAGTGCTGCATCGTGGGGTTTCTGTTCTCTGTTACTGCTACTGCGACTTTTAGCGTCGAGGTTTGGGGTGTGGTTGTAAAACAGCTGTCTGGTGACATTAAGGTGCCCTGTGGCTCTTAGGGCACCTCTGTGTCTGACAGGTATGAGACAGGGCCTCTGAAATCCCTGTTCTTCCCTAGGATGGTGTCTGGAGGTTCAGTGAGGTGCACTAGGACATCCCAGACACCACTGGGTGTGGGTAGGCAGCAGTTTGCCAGTGGTTCTCAGTGTCAGAGGCCAAGGGGGGCTGGCAGGAGCAGGGCAATGAGGATGGCTGCAGCCCCTTCCCCCTGCTCTGCCAGGCTGCAGCCCCTTCCCCCTGCTCTGCCAGCTGCAGCTCTGCTTGGAGGGACGTGTGCTTCCAGAAATCCACGCTCAGGCTCAGAAGTGGGGGGGGTGGTACACGGGTGAGGGGGGCCTGGGTGGCTGTGCACGCCCACCTGCTGGTCCAGCCCTCCCAGAAGGGCTCAGTTTTGGGATGCTCACCTGCTCCAGCCCTGGAGTGTGCTTCCTGGGGGCCTGCAAACTGCATAGGGGTGAAGGTTTTAAGTACAGAAATCAAAGAAAATGTATTTCTTTTCGAGGTGCTCAGATTATTGCCAGACATAGGAAACTTTGGGGCAGAAAAGCTGATATTAACCTGTTTGAAAGAGGTATCAGATACAGAACTGAGAGAACATAAGGTAAGTAAGAGAAAAACAAAGTGCTGAAAAAGGTTGGGATCTCATGGCAGAGGATAGTTGGTAGGCCAGGAGCGAGCTTCCAGTTTCACAGGCATCTATCGTCTTTTGTTTATTAAATGAAATGACTTATTAAACAAATGCTACTTGTCCCTGAGTGACCAAATGGCATCCCCAGAGCCACTGAGATATCCTGAGCTGTAACCTACCTGCCCCATGCAGGGTGTACCTTTGTGTGTGTAAACAGGGAAAAATGGGGTTCTCAAGGCTTGTAAACTTCTGCTTTTCCTTTTGAACAGGATTTGTTGGACCATTCCTGCACATCTGGAAGTGGTTCTGGACTTCCTTTCTTGGTGCAAAGAACGGTGGCTCGTCAGATCACGCTTGTGGAGTGTGTAGGTCAGTGCCAGCCTTGTTCACATCTGGTAACAAATGCAGAGAGAAAGCTCTTATCTCCCATCCTCATCTTTCTCCTCAGTTGTTTAGGTAGTATATGCAACTTTTCAGGCTTCAGCTGATGGAACATGCTTGGTTTTGGAAAGTCAAGTGAAAAAATTCCTTCCAGATCTCTGCAGAAGAAAGGGGCAAATATCTGTGCTTTGTGATGGAACAATTTAAACTTTATTCAGCAAGGCAATGCTAGAAAATACAAACCAGACCTGTCTGGGTACTGTGTGAGCTAAATAAACTGCTTTTAGAAAAGCAAGCTCAGTTTGAAGTTTGACACTGTGAACACCATTTGTTCATTAATGGTGTTCAACTCAAAAGCTTTACAACTAGAAAAAGGTCACCTGGGTTTGAGATCTGGAGTTGGAGCATCAAGCAAAGTGGCAAACATGGTATTTCAAATAGAAACCTGTGATTTTGGGCCGTGGGAATGGGAACATGAATGTGTTGTAGTTGACTTACTCTGCACTGTTCTTTGGAACCCTGCAGGCAGTGATGTGCTGCTGCTGCTCTTCCCCCTTAAAGAAAATCTCTCTAGTAATTCTTCCCTAAAAGTCTTCTGGGTCTTTAGTTTTTTGTGGGACTTTAGTGTTAATTTTAGGGATTAATTAAATTTTACTTTGGCATATATTTATTATTAATTGAATAGTGTTAAATTTGAGTTTAGTAATTTTAGGAAGCATTTGGGTCAAAGATACCCGGAGGCAGTGACATTGAGCCAAGATGCTGTACTGGCACTAAAGAGGTGAGGAAGGCATGAGAAAGAAGGAAGAAAGGACTGGAGTATGTTGTGTGCTGCTGCTTCAGTGGTCTGAACTCAGGGTGGTTTAACACCTTCCTGTCAGTCCTGAGAAGGTTCAGCTCATCAGGGTGTCAAATCAAGCCCAACTGTAACAGATGAACCTGTGAATCCGCAGGGACCAGGCCTGCATTTACCAGTGTTCCTGTGCTTTTGGCTCAGTATATATTGAGTGGGCACAAATGTTCACACTTGCCTGAAATCCAAGTGTACACCCTCTGATGCACCAGGAGCTGTGGGGTATGACAAACATGGTGATTCTACTACTTGTGACAGAGGCATTTCTGTGTGTGTGTACGTGTGAGTCCCCGTGTCCCTGGAATGGTGCCTTCTCCCAGGTTAGCTCAGGCTGGCACCATTCCCAGGGCCCTGTGTGTTGCCCTGTAAGGCAAAACCAGATGAAGGCACCTGTGCAGGCGGTGTCCCTGGGGTGACAGCGGTGAGGTGTCCCTGGGGTGACAGGAGGGAGGTGTCCCTGGGGTGACAGCGGTGAGGTGTCCCTGGGGTGACAGGAGGGAGGTGTCCCTGGGGTGACAACAGCGAGGCCTCAGCGCTGGGTGTCTCTGGTGAACCTGCTGCTGGTTCCCACGTGCCTCTGAAGGACACGGAACGGCAGAGCAACGAAGGGCAGAGTTTGGGTGTTTAGGGTTGCCAGATCTGGCACAGTTCATGGCCTTGTGCCTGAGGCTGCTGTTCTTGGGCTGTGATGGAAATGGCAACAGCCAGAATTGTTCCAACATGCCTTGTCCAGGACGGAGCTTTGTGCTTGGGTGGTTCTTAACGTCATACATTCCTTCTAAGCTATTTGGGTAAAAAGCTTGGTGTTCAGATGGTGTGTCCTGATCTCCACTGAACAGGGGTGTGTTTTGAGGGGGGTTGGTTTTTTTTTTTTATACTTTTTTTGTTTGTAGGTGAGTTTGGGGTTTTGTTTGTTTCTAAATCATCATTTTGTGTTTTGTGTTGACTGTTTCTGCAAGGGCTGCTGATGTAATAGAAAAGTAAAGGTTGTATCCCCAGCATTACATATGCTTCCTGTCCTTCTAACTGCAGAATTCACATCTTTATTTGTGTTGTGCACACTGACCTTGCCATGTGCTACCAAAGTCACTTTGCTGCAAAAACACTTTCATTGCTGGTGGTTGAATGGTGACACCTCCCAGTTCATGCCCTCCTACTGCACTGGTGTGCAGGCAGGAGAGATCCACACTCAGAGGGCTTGCAGTCAAAACAACAGGAGAAGTGAAGGGATGGTGGACCACAGCGTGACTCCAGTGGTACGAAGTGCATGATCAGACCACACCAGTGTGATATTTGGGCCATGACACCTGAGTTTCCATCCTTTCAGCTCATCCTGCCCTTCTCCTCGGTGAAGGTTCTTAGTTTACAACTTCTGTGTTTTTTTCCCCATCAGGAAAGGGCCGTTATGGAGAAGTTTGGAGGGGTCAGTGGCAAGGAGAACATGTTGCTGTGAAGATCTTCTCTTCTAGGGATGAAAAGTCCTGGTTCAGGGAAACTGAGTTGTACAACACTGTATTGCTGCGGCATGAGAATATTTTGGGTAAGTAGGACAGCCACGTTCTGTATCCTGGTGTGGCTGGTTAAAGGTGAGTTACCTGCATAGGGAACTTTGCATTGCAAGGCACGGCACATTCACCAGGTATCTTGCAGTCTTTAGGTTCCTGTGTTGTGATAAACAGTTGAAGGGAAATTTTCAGAGAGAGACCTGCCAGGAGGGGGCTGGGTCTCAGGTGGGGAGTGTGTGGTGACAGCCGTGACTTGTTGCCCTGCAATATTCCAGCAGGAAGCAGATTAATCAATTAATCAGTTGGTGGCAGCACAGCTCACAGAAAACAGTGGAGGTTCCACAGACCCCTATAGAAGAGCTGCCCCTTGCAGCTCTCACCACAGAGACCTGCACAGTGTGTCAGGGCAAGTTCTGGTGGTTCTGTGTTTGTTTGTAACTTCAGCTTCCCCGCAGAAATGGAGGGAGAAAAAGTGGGGAGGAGTTTATAAAGACATTTCAGGATTTGAATACTTTCCCTAATGCCTGAGTAAAATGAAGTACGAATCCATTATTTTCTTCTGTTTTGCAGTCCTGCTCATGGTCAGAATAAGCTCCTTTGGTGTTTAAACTTCAGCTGTAGTTGAATGATGTATCTCATTTCCTTGTAAATATGGAAGTACTGTGACCCTTGTGCATTGCTCGTACCTCGTGTGCTTGGTTCTGAGAGCTGGGAAAATGGCTTTGTTGTGTTGGGCCATGGTTGAGGTTTAAGCAGCCCTCTGAGTCCTAATAGACATGCCCTCCTGTCACTGCTGTGCCACCTCTACAAATAAAAGCAGCAGCCCATTTTCTGAGTGCTGACACTGCCTCACCCGCAATCTATCTGTCTTCAGTCAGGTTTTCCTTGGGCTCCTTATTCTTGCTTCCTGTCAGAGAATGTTCCTTGGCTCTGTAGCTCACCCTGCTAGACGTTTGTCTAATGTTTCCTGAAGCAGTTCCTTTGTTACTGCAAAAATAATTTGATGGCCTCCTGAAATGTGAATTATTGAACTTCCCTTCCCGAGAGAGCAAGTGACTTGGCTGAAATTACACTGCACATTTCCCTTGGTCCTCTACCTGTGTTTAGTCTTTCTTGATAACTGTCAGATTTGTTGCCTATTTTGTAGACTTTTTTTAGATGCAATATTAAACAATATCACAGATTACAGAAGCGTCACATTGTGCAGAAGTCTGACTTCAGGAGAGAAGGCAGTGGGCGTTCTTTCTGATAAATGTCGTATGTGAGCTTTCAGTAAACACGGTTTGTTCCTCTGACTTGGGAATAAAACTGCTGTTCCAGCTAAAGCTGTTGAGGTCACTGTGCTGGTACAGACCCAATGCAGAGGAGGCAGGAAGGGAGCTACTCCTGAATTTGGGGCTCAATTTTAAGACACCACATTTTTGAAGGCACTCTCGAGGTTCACGAGTTTTGAACAGAAAATTTTCTCTGTTCCTTCGTAGAAGATCACTGTGTTTGGGCTACATGCTTAACCCTGTTCTCAGCAACCTGCACTAGCTGCCTGTGGGCCCTAAAAATGGAAGTGGTTGCTCATGGCTTGATCCTTGAGGTGTTGCTGCTTTCTAGTGTGATTCACTCAAGTGGGCAGCAGCAGATGTGCTATAACCCTGGGGTCTTTCTGTTTGACTGGGAGCTTCCCTACCCCCAAGTCCTTTAAAAAGAAGGAAAAATAAAAATAAGTGTATTTTTAAAGTATGTGGTCCTAACAAGTAGTTGTTTGGTGTGACTGACAAATACATAAATGTGTTCTTGTGAATAGGTGTGAGTCAGACTTCCAGAATCTGTCAGCTCTGTTTCCATCACAGTGATACCTGCAGTCTGCAGTGCAGGTGCAGAAAAGTTGTAATTAAACAGTTTTACATTGCGAGAGGGGCCTCAGAATTGATTCTTCTCTTGGGTGAGTCTTGAAGGAGCTCTGTCACTTTGTTTCCTTGTTTCTCCTTTGTTCTCTCTCCCCAGGTTTTATCGCCTCCGACATGACCTCCCGGAACTCCAGCACGCAGCTGTGGCTGATCACGCACTACCACGAGATGGGCTCTCTGTACGACTACCTGCAGCTGACCACGCTGGACACGGTGAGCTGCCTGCGCATCGTGCTGTCCATCGCCAGCGGGCTGGCACACCTGCACATCGAGATCTTCGGCACGCAGGGCAAGCCGGCCATCTCCCACCGCGACCTCAAGAGCAAGAACATCCTCGTCAAGAAGAACGGGCAGTGCTGCATCGCTGACCTGGGTGAGTGCAGCCCCTGCTGCCCGCAGAGATCCACTGCTGGGGTGGCTCCACAGGTAGAACCCTTGGAGCAGCCCCGCAGTACTCTCGCAGTAGCCCCGCAGTACTCTCGCAGTAGCCCCGCAGTAGCTCTCAGTAGCCCTGCCCTGCCCTTACTCGCCCTCCCGGGATCCGGCGCTCCCCGCAGTGCCCGCGCCAGCCGCCAGATGGCGCCTGCAGCCCAGCAGCGCGTTTTGGGCCATTTCCTTGGGTTTCCCTTGTTCAGTTCCGGACATTTCCTTGGGTTTCCCTTGTTCAGTTCCGGACATTTCCTTGGGTTTCC
>NW_016690285.1:2792592-2810989 GCF_001604755.1 Lepidothrix coronata | reverse complement strand
CGGACATTTCCTTGGGTTTCCCTTGTTCAATTCCGGACATTTCCTTGGGTTTCCCTTGTTCAATTCCGGACATTTCCTTGGGTTCCCGTTGTTCAGTTATGGACATTTCCTTGGGTTCCCGTTGTTCAGTTATGGACATTTCCTTGGGTTTCCCGTTGTTCAGTTGTGGACATTTCCTTGGGTTTCCCTTGTTCAATTCCAGACATTTCCTTAGGTTCCCGTTGTGAATTCCACTCTGGGATCCCAGGAGGACGCAGTGATCAGGGTTTGGCTGGTGTCTGCACTCCCAGGTGCCCTCCTGCAGACACTCTGTGCCACGTGCTCGCTGTCCCAGTGCCCCATCTCTGCCCAGCTTGAGTCCTGCCAGACCACTCGGAGCTCAGAAGTGGGTTTGAAATGTAAGCTGGCGTGGTGCTCAGGAGCAGTTGCTGCAGCATAGCTCATTTACACCTTGGAGAGATGTCTGAAAATAGAGGTTTTTTCTTTTCTCTGAAGACAAGGGAGAAAACAGTGATAGAACAGTATTGGAGGCTATTGGTTAGGCAAAAAGATGGGAATGTTTTTTAATAATAATTCCACTGCATAGTTCCTATAACTTGTGCCTGAGGGACTTGAGATACACACAGGGAAAACTTGAAAACCACACACCTGGGCCTATCTAAATTTGCAGAGGGAATAGTAAGTAGCAAATAGAGCAGTAAGTTGAAAATACGAAGCTTCAGAGACTGACTTTTAAATAAATTTTTAACTCATGCTGAGGAGGGGGCAGCACATCCTGGCATTGATTGACATCACACTGGTCCAGTGAAATCTACTACACCATTTATCTAGAGGCTTCAGATGTTTGAGAGATTTTCCAAGAGAGCACAGCAGTAAACACTTCTCAGTTAGTTTTTATAGTAGCGAAGTAAGTATTTTTTTAAACGTGAATTCCTCAGGCATGTATCTGAAATATTCTTCCCATGTTTCTCTTCTCTAAGGGAGAGTCACCAAAGAATTTGTTGCTTCTGGCAAGTATTCATGCCTTGTTTTCTGTGAGGCTTTGTCTCTTTTCCATTCTCTGGTCTCCTCCTCTGTTTCAGCCCCAGGATCTGGAGCTGGGAGCTGCTCTAGCCCACAGCACCCCCAGGATCTGAGCTGCAGTGACAGCCCTGCCTGGTTCAGATATGCCCTGGCTAAGCACAAACTGTGTGACAAGGTCCAGGATGGGTGTCATTCCTGCTCAGTCTGTCAGTGCTGTGGAAAAGTTCTGCCCTTGTACTTCTCAAGCACTGCATGTGCCTGGTGGTGGGTCTGAGTTGAGCAACCTCATGGAACAGCATGTAATACTGTGGGAAAGCAGAAATACTCCAGTGTGCTAAAAGGGTTTTTGTCTTGTAAACCCGACATGTTTCTTTTCTTTTTAAGAGCTGATATCTTAAAGCAAGAGTTCTTCTGTCAGGCACTCAGTGCCCCTGAGTCACATGTGCACTGAACCCCTGGGAGCAGGAGACACTGAAGTGGAGCAGGATCTGCTTCCCAACTCCCAAACAGCTCGGATGCCTCCGTGATGGGAACCTGGTTACAACATTCTGTCCCCTGACCCCATTGCACCATGTCCTCGTGTGCAGTGTGCGGGATGCTGACTGGCCTCCCTCAGCTGTAAAACTTTGACCAGTCAGCCTGTGGAATCTGTTTTGCCCAATTAGGGTGGAGTATTTTGATTTTTATCAAAGTCTTCTCCAAGGTCTTGATGTCTTCAGAGTTTGCCAGGAAATGTGGTTTCTAACCTTTGTTTGCAGTTACAAGCCTTTCTCAAAAAATATTATAATCCATACATATTGTATAATGTAATTTAATGTGAATTTAAACAAGTACATACATGTATAAGTGTGTGTGTCATGTATGACAGAAACACCTGGATCTGGGAGCAGGCTTTCCAGGTAATCTTGTCAGGAGATGGTATCCAAGGTGTCCTTAAAAAAAGTGGAGACAGACTTTGTATCAGGACCTGTTACAATAGGCCAAGGGGCGACGCTTTGAAACTAAAAGAGGGTTGATTTAGATTTATTGTAAGAAACGTTTTACAATGAGGGTGAGCAGGCCCTGGCTCAGGTTGCCCAGAGAAGCTGTGGCTGCCCCTGGATCCCTGGAAGTGTCCAAGGCCAGGCTGGACGGGGCTTGGAGCAACCTGGGCTGGTGGAAGGTGTCCCTGCCCATGGCAGGGGGTGCAATGAGATGAACTCTGTTCCTTCCAACCTGAACCATTCTGTGATCTTTCTAGAAGTGCCATAAGCATTTTCTTAGCAGCTTGAAGTTTCTTAAAGTGCATTTAGATTGTAGGAAAGTGTTTTTCAAATTTTTGTTACGTTGAAGTACAGACTGTTCTCTGGAAAGAAAAGAAAGTGAATGATCTGGTGCTAGGTTAATCTTTGTGGGACTGAGGTAAAAAGCTTTTTAAGGTTCACCTAAAATAAACTCCTGTTAAATGTAAATAGTGTATGTTATTCTTGCAAGATTTGCTGAGGAAATTAGGGAGAGTTTGCGTCGCCCTCTCTGTCGCTTGGCTCTGCCACGCACCCACTGCTGCTCAATTTGTGGTGCTCTCTGTTTACTGGGGCCAGATGAGTCCTCTGTGTGTTTCCAAATTTACAGTAATTTAGTCCCTCACATAATGTTCTCTGCTTAAATGTTTAGTAATTAGTAGAAACCAGGTAGAGTGGTTTTGTCTGACTCATTTTAGATTTGCTTGAGGATGTTTATTTTTCAAGCTACTGCAAATACGATGTTTTTTATTTTCCAGCTTTATTTTTTTAACTCATGTGTATCCTTCATGCAGTGTTTTTCTTCTCCCTTCCCCACAGTTCGGATGTATCCACCTACCCAAAAGGTCTATAAATAAATTTGAGTACTGTGTAAAATTGTTTTCTCCTGGGCAGCAGCTGTTTGGCCTCTGCATGTCTGTGCCCGGAGTGCTGGGGACATCCAGTGGCTGCAGAACACTTCATGACAATGTTTTGCAACAGCGCAATAAAATGGTTAATGGTGATCCCTGAGGAGATAATAGGCTGGTCTGTGGCCTCAGGGGCTGGTTTTGGTGGCGGGTTTGGAGCTGACCACGTTGGTCTTTGGACAGTTGGGCCCTTGGCTCCTCTTTGAGCACCTCTACACGTGTTCTGCCGCAGTTGTAAGCCGTGACTTTTTCTCTCTGTCCTTCAGGCCTGGCAGTTATGCATTCCCAAAGCACAAACCAGTTGGATGTGGGGAACAATCCCCGTGTGGGCACCAAGCGCTACATGGCCCCGGAGGTGCTGGACGAGACGATCCAGGCAGACTGCTTCGACTCCTACAAGAGGGTGGACATCTGGGCCTTCGGGCTGGTGCTCTGGGAGGTGGCCAGGCGCATGGTCAGCAACGGTGAGTGCCTGGCACCCTTCCCCTGCCTCTAGCAGGGGTAGGGAAATGGCAATTCATGGCAAAGCACCTGCCACCAAAGAGCACAGGAACATGCTGGACCTCCACAGTAGTTTGGTTCCTCATACTTCAAGGAAGCTGTTGGTGTGTTGGGTACAGTGGCCGAATCTTGTTGTCATTTCTGTTAAGGCAGAGGAGAAAGAGGGTCCCCTGCTCATTCTAGACCCTGGTGAGAACTAACTCATACCAAACAGTCAACATTTTAGATCATAAGGTCTCCACACTTTTTCCACTTAAACCATAGTGAATACTTGTAGGAGACTATTTCTTGTGACAAACCCTAAGAAACAGAAGGAAATTATGTAGGAAGTGCAGAAGTTGTCAAAATTCGGGGCTGCTCTTGCTTTACCAAGATAAATGCGTTCCCAAGGCAGGACTTGGTCCAGGTGCAGTTCTGCTTGGGAAGGGTGCTCCTGCCATCCTGTTTAGAGTGCAGGGTTTCTTCCTTGCTCTTGGCAAGGGTGCCTGAATTTAGGAACCTTTCAGCTGGGTGTCTGTTGGTGTGATTCCTGCTCAAGTCAGAAGTCCTCTCTGAGTTCTAGACCTCAGGTTGTGCTCTCTGGACCCAGATGGGTAGGAGAAGGCGAGGATGCCCTTCAGATGTGTGCAGACCCTGGCAGGGATGGGTTGTTCACAGCTACATATTTAAATATGAGGAAATTGCAGATTGTCACACACATTTGTTTACTCTGTGTCTGATCTGTTCCCACTAAGCCCAAATCTCGTGAAGGTGTGTGGCTAGTTTGAGGAAGGAGGAAAGGTGGTGAATGCGTGGCCTTAGTGTTTCTGAGGGTGTTTATTGTCACAGGTGTGTCGTAGGCAGATGGAGACCTGCTTGGTGCTGGGCTGCATTACGTCACTGTCAGTGCCTGGAGAATTTCGGCTGGAACTTTGGTGTTCTCAGTGCAGTTTTATATCCTGCACTGTCTGTCTTGGCAGTCTGTGAGCACCTTCATGTATCAGATGCCATAAAGTGTTGTGGTGGCTGGGCAGGAGTTGATGAATTCCTGTGCCAGAGGTGATGCTTGTGTGGTGGGGAGGGAAGGTGTGAGCTGTAGTTGATTTGAGGGCACAAAGTCAGCAACCCTGGGGGAAAGCAGTACAGAAGTCCCCTTAAAACTGTGCAGGAAGGCCAGGGTGGGTTGTGCTGCAGGAGCTGGGTCTGGCAGGGGCGGCGGCGAGGGCAGCGTGTCACGGGTCAGTGAGGCTGGGAGGGCACAGTGCTGTGGGTCAGTGAGGCTGGGAGGGCACAGTGCTGTGGGTCAGTGAGGCTGGGAGGGCACAGTGCTGTGGGCCAGAGGTTGAGTGGCTCGCTGGCACCTCCTTGCTGGTCCCAGGGGCCCGGAGTGTTGGGCCATGGTAGCTCAGAGCACTCCAGAGTCACTACTGGAGAAAAGACCAGACCTGCTTCCTTTGCATTGAGTACTGCACGTCTCATCTGCAACAGCCAGTTTTGTGCCCTGTGCTTGGGAAAGACCACATGGAAATGCTGAATTAGAGCCAGGCTCTCTCTGCAGGGATAAAGTTCATCTGCGATATCCTCGTGGCCCTCAGAGCGTGTTCAGAGCTGTGTGACACAGCAGGAGTTGGTGTTTAACTCGTGTGAAACCCCAGCTTTACCTGCAGCTTTACCTGCAGGGCAGGTGTGGGCAGTGAGGGCACAGGGTGGTTGTGTCCGTGAGGTCTCACAGTGTTCTGGGGGGAGCAGGAGAAGGGTAAAGACAAGAATTCAGCCCGGTAGGTGATGTTTGGTAAATGCAATTGGGAATTGCTCTTCCCGAAGACTATTTCCCATTTTGACTAGTCATCACAGACAGGGATTTACAGATTTTTACAGCATATCCATGGGAATATCTGGGATTTTGATCTTCATCTGCAATAGAACAAGAAAACTAAAACTCAGAACTTTGCCATAGCAAAGACTGAGAACCTCTTTTCAACTTCAGCCTCTCCAGAGCATTAGAGATGCTCCTGGATTTCATGTCTGGCTCTGGGCCAGCTACCAGCTCTCAGTGTGTTGTGCCCAGCTGTCAGCAGCAGTTTGATGTTCCTGCTGGACCCAGAGGGCCTCATTAGCTCCGGGTTTTTCCGAGCTGCTGACCCGAATGCCTGGCTTTGAACACCGGGCTGTAAGTTGGCTTCTTGACAAAGTTGGGCTCCCTGTGGATGGTTTGTGAGCCTGATGCAGTGAGGAAGCAGAGCTCTGTGCCTGCCCTGGGGAGTGGGCAGGGGCGCTCCGTGAGCGGGTGCAGGCAGGGCAGCACACACACAGACTGGCAGTGCCAAAGCCCAGGGAATGGCAGGGCAGCACACACACAGACTGGCAGTGCCAAAGCCCAGGGAATGNTGGCAGTGCCAAAGCCCAGGGAATGGCAGGGCAGCACACACACAGACTGGCAGTGCCAAAGCCCAGGGAATGGCAGGGCAGCACACACACAGACTCCTCTGGCAGTGCTGAAGCCCAGGGAATGGCAGGGCAGCACACACACAGACTCCTCTGGCAGTGCTGAAGCCCAGGGAATGGCAGGCTGTGGGTTTAAGGGCCCAGGCTGGGCAGGGCTTGGAGCAGCCTGGTCTTGTGGAAGATGTCCCTGCCCATGGCAGGCAGGTGGAATGAGATGAGCTTCAAGGTCCCTCCCAGCCCAAACCATTCCATGATTCTATGAAGATGCATTCAGCCCCTGGCTGTCACAGGCTCTTGGGTGTTTGGCTTTGTGATGGCATGTGGTACCAGTTACCATGGGGATTTTATTGTTTTTATAACTAGAAATGAAATTATTTGAAGCACCAGCTCGAGAGTCTGTGGATGCCAACATCCTTATTGAACCCTTCTAGGAATCACAAAAGCACCAAAGTATGTGGTGAGACTGGTAAAAACCACAGTGCAGACCTTACATTTTTCCACTTGCTGGTAGAAATCCCAGTTTGTGATAGGCAGGAAAGCTCTTTGTGTTATAAAATATGGCCGTTTGGCAAGGGATTTACTTCTCATCCTTTCAGCTCCAGCATCTGCAAAGTGGGTATAGCTCTTACTTTGTGGACTTGTTGTATGAGCCAATTAATTAACATTTTGGGTAGAAAAAGCTGTTCCTGTGGCAGTAAGTGCTCTTCTGTTGTTCAGTGGCTGTGTGACACTGTGGGATTGACTTCTAAAGGATTTGTGTGCCTCTTAGAGCACATGGGTCCTGTGTTCCCTCCATCCCTGTGAGAATGCTGTTCACTGACAAGCCATTCAGTAATGCCTGTTTGTGTCTCACCAGGTATTGTGGAAGACTACAAACCACCCTTTTATGACTTGGTTCCGAACGATCCCAGTTTTGAAGACATGAGGAAAGTGGTCTGTGTGGATCAGCAGAGGCCCAACATTCCCAACAGATGGTTCTCAGACCCGGTCAGTGGGTGCTGGGGGGGCTGGCCGCAGGCACGTGCTGACCTTTGTTCTTGGGCAGAGTCACAGAGGTTATCTTCAGTTGTGCCTTGCAATGGAAGTGATCTCGAGGGGCCTTGTCAGCAGCATCACCTGTGCAGGGGTTGGGGGTGGAATGGCCTGGCCTTGGGGGAGCACTGAGCAAACTGAGGAGTGCCAGGGCAGGGCCAGTCACAGATCGACCGCTCAGGAGCAGGGTTTAGAAATAACTCTTACAGCTGCTCTTCCTGGGTCATTGTTCTCCCTTCGAGGGGAAATCAAGGGGAGGGAAACCAGTCCAGGACTTTCTGTGGCTTACAAGCACACAGATTTAGAACAGAATGCTGGTTTCTCCTGCCTACAGAATAAGGGGCTGTTGTTCTTTTTGAAAGGCTGGTGCTGAAGTTTATTTTTCAGACTGGCCTCTGCAGTCTGCCCAGCTGTCCTTACCACTGAAGCCATGGAGGTCAGTGTGAATCCACAGGGCTAGCCAGGGCAGAGGGCCCATCTCCAAAGTTTGGGTGTGGAGCTGTGCCCTGTGCTGTCCCAGCAGCCAGCTGGGAGTCCGGCCAGTTAAACCTGTGCTGGGCATGATGGAATCATGGGCAGAAAATCTGCACCTTCTCGTCTGCCTTCGTGGGTCTGCAGCACTTGGTTCCATTGAAAAGAGATTCTGTGGAGTGTTTTCTTAATTAGGAAAGAAACTGTGAAACTCCACTGTTGAAAGTTACCCTGGCTGATCACTCCAGTTGTGCTCTTGGTTTAACCAAGTTATCAGACTTTGAGGGCTTCTGAACACCCAGAACCTCTGCATTTGGTAGGTAGCAGGAAACTCTGCAAATGGAGTGTAATTAGGCAATAAATCCTCTGTGAGTGCTTCCTTGGCTTGTTCCTTGTGGCCTTACCCTGGTGTTGTGTGCTTTCTGTCCGTTCCCAGACGTTAACGTCCCTCGCCAAGCTGATGAAGGAGTGCTGGTACCAGAACCCGTCCGCCAGACTGACAGCCCTGCGCATCAAAAAGACTTTGACCAAAATTGACAATTCCTTAGACAAACTGAAAGCTGACTGTTGACCCTCTGCTCGTGGTGCTCTCCCGCCAGGAAGGCACTGGGCTGGCCCTGAGGGCTCTGGCCAGGCCGTTGGCAGCCCTGGTGCCCACGGGGCTGCTCGGAGCGGGAGTTCTGGGGAGCAGCTGTGGGAACACTGGGACCCCTGGGCTGCTCGGACCACGACTGCACCCACACCTGGGCGAGCACTGAGGACTCAGCTGGATGTGCTGTTGCTGAGGTAGTGGCCTGAAGGAAGAGAGAGAAATCCTAAGACAAGATCAGGGCATTAAACAATGGCTTTGAACGGCTTTTTTCTTTTTGGTTTTTTTTTCTTCCCTTTTTTTTCCCCCCTCCTTTTTTAAAATTTTTTTAAATTTTATTTTAATTCTCCTAATCACTCCCAGGGTGAATACATGGAAGTGGTAAATTTTAATCAGCAATATTGCCTGTGCTTCTCTTCTTTATTGCACTAGGAATTCTTTGCATTCCTTACTTGCACTGTCACTGTTAATTTTAATGACATGACTTGCCAAAAATACGATTGGCTGTGTCCTGCATTGACCTGTACCTGAGTAATAGGAAAAGAATTCGGTAAACTGAAAATGTAACTGTCAGACTTTAGCTGCATTTTACATGTGTACTGATGTTTACAATAATGCTGAACATTAGGAATTTCTCGTTTATCCAAAACTTGCAAATTATTTATTACTAGTGCACTTGCCAGTTTTTTAAACTGTAAAATAAGTGCATAAAGTTAAAGCTTATTTTTATGTGGCCTCTTTCATGATTTCTTACACAGACGTTTTTGTAACACGATATAACCTGAAACATGAATTGTTTTATGTATTATCATATTACAACTCGATAGTCACATTTTAAGTGCTTCACATTTGTAGGTGTGTGGTCTGTACCATATTTTCAGTTGGAATATGGAACGTATATATAGCCATTTCCCACAGGACCTTGCGTCTGGCATCTTACTGATCTGGGAAAGGAAAGCAACGGAGGAGTTAACTAGAATTTTAGGTCATGAATGCCGTGGGGAAAATGCATTTTATTTCTTCTAAGCTATATAATATGCATTTAAACTCTGCCAGAAAAATAACTATTTTGTTTTAATCTACTTTTTCTATTTAGTAGTTATTTGTATAAATTAAATAGAATGTTTTCAAGTCAAACCACAGTGTGCTTTAGTTCTCTTCCTGCCTGTCAGTGACCAGGTGCCCCCAGTGCAGCCGTGGGGACCCCGGGGCCGTGCCCACGGGGTCCAGGCTGGTGCTGCTGGAAGTCTGAGGTGCTGAGGCTCTACCGGGGCCTGAGTGTGTTCCTGTGTGCTGAACCTGGTCCCAGAATGGTCCAGCAGGGAGGTGCTGGGCTGTCCTCGGAGGAGACACCCTCGGGGGGGACACCGGCCGTGTCCCCCTGCCCTCCCCCCTGCCCTCCCTGCGGTCCCCCATCCCAGCCTGGGGGCAGGAACTCTGCTCTGAACAGTTCTCTCCGCCTGTGCCCCTCCACACGCTCCTGGCTTGGTTCCACCCTGTGGAGAAGTGCCCAGGAAGGGGCAGTGCCCTCTCATTCTCAGAAAAGAGCTCCTTTATCCATGGGCTTAGAATCCCCTGGGCAGTCCAAGGTCCTGGGCAGGGATCAGCCACCTGGACGTGCTTCCTCTCTGGGGTAAAACACTTCTCCAAGGTTCCCTTTGGTGCTTCAAGTCTGCCAGGTTCTGCTCTGCTGCCTCTCTGTAACTTTTACTTCTCGGCCCCATCTTTCCTGTCCCATTCCAGCCGAGTGGAATGCCTTGTTCTGCATTGCTGGTGTAGGAGTAGGAGCCAAGTGTGTGGGGTAGGTGCTGCCTGGGGCTGAGAGACAGCGTGGTGTGCAGCTCTGCAGAGCAGCCAGGGCTTGCACCAGCTGCCAGGTGGTCTCTTCTTCTCTGCCAGGTCTCTGATTATATGTGATGAGAATCTGAGCAGATCCAGTGCTGCCAAAAAACCTAGGAAAAGCCAGATCTGTTGAGTTTTTACTGTTAGTTTTTTATGAAGTCAAAAGCCTGAATGCGTTTTGGTTTTCCTTTAGACTGGTGTGTGTGTGAGCTGTGTACTGGGCTGACTGGGCCACAGCTGCAGCCCAGGAGGGGTGGGATGTCAGTGGTGTGAGGGAATTGGGGTTGGGCTGAAGCTGCTGGGTGGCTGGAGGTCACTGGTGACAGGTGGAGCTGCTTTGGTGGCCACTGATACAGAGCAGTGCCTGAAGCTCTGCAGTGCCTGGTGCACACCCCTGTGTTTCTTTAACAGGTATTTACGGGATGGAAGAGGCAGCAGGATTTAAGCCAAGTGGGAAGGGAGGCCGGCTCTTGTGGAGCTGCTGTGGTGCTCAGAGTGAGGCCAGTGGGGACAGCTGGCCAGGGCAGGGTGACGGGGAGGTGGCACTGCAGACGGAGGGGACAGAGCCAGAGGTGGCAGTTCAGTGTTCAGTCTGTGTGTGAAGGGTATGGTCAGGATTTTGTTTGGAGTTTTTGCCTCTCCAGCGTTTTCCAGTGCAGGTGTTGGAGAGACAACCTGTCATGCTGATGGTCAGTGACAGCTCTGGCTGTGCTGGCAGAATTTGGGCTACCTTCCCCAAACACTGCCACACTGAGTCACAGCACCTTACTAGGCCTTAGGAAGATGATCATGTTAAATACCTGCTCCATCTTTTCTTTGCACTGTAGCATCCTCTGGAAAGTGCTGTGTACTGGAACGGCACAACTTCAGGTTGGGAACAGCTCCATATACTCCATAGTGTTCCCTCTGCTGTCCCTGAGGATCTGGACTGTCTGACCCCAGCACTGGTTACTGTCTCCCAGCTGTGCTGGGGCTGGTTGGGATGCTGCAGGATGTGGGGCCTGCAGCAAGGACCTGCACAGTTCTCACTCCCCCCTCCTGTCAGGGAGTTGCAGAGCCAGAAGGTCCCCCCTGAGCCTCCTTTTCTCCAGGCTGAGCCCCCTCAGCCCCTCCTGCTGCTCCAGCCCCTTTCCAGCTCCGTTCCCTTCCCTGCACACAAGGGATAACAGACTAAAGGATAAAGCCACAAACCATAGGAACACCCCAGTAATACCCTGTTTATCCAGTGCTAGGTAAAGAAGATTATCCAGGTGAGTCACTGGCAGGGTAAGAGGGTCTGTCAGTGCTGGGACTCCTGGGCACTCCCCGGTGTGCTGGGCAAGGTCAAGGTCACTGGTGCTGCTCCAAGGACTGCCTTCTGCATATCAAAGCATCCAGGGATTTTAAACCCATTTCAGTTTCATGCCCTGCTGCTGAAGTACTTCTGGTCCGGGCTATTAGAAGTGTTAGCTGGGGTGTGCTTGAATTGGGTCGCTGTTCAGTGAATGTCAATCAAGAAAATTGGGTGAAAAGTAATCATAAGAAGTAATTTCTTAGCAAGTTCTTGTCCCTTGACTTGGGATAAGTCATTCATGTGCTTTCCTAGTGTACAGTGGCTGCTGAGGACAGTCAGGGTCTGTGCTCTCCAAAACCAGCAGGAACAGCAGAGTTTCCTCTTAGGAGCTGGAGAGGGGTGTGCCTGTGAGTAGAGATGGGAAAACTCAGTGATAGCCAGGGAAGGATTGTCTGTGGTCTGTGTGATTTAACCTCATTTCCACATGTCTGGACAGTCCCAGGAGAACACTTGTTGCTGCTTTTCCTCTGGAGGTGTCAAGGCTTGCGCAGTGGGGGGAGGTTCCACGTGAAGGGAACACCCCCACCTCCCTCTCTTTTTCCAGCGTGTTTATTAATCAATGTTCCCCTAGTACCTCCACAAAATCTAATCTTCTAAAGAGATTTGGAATGCTTATATATAATCTGCTGCAGTGAGGGCGTCGCTGCATCCATTACTATGGCGATGGCACAGGCAGTTCCCTCGCTGGAGTTGAATTATTCATGTGTCTGGCGGGTTTGTGCTGCACCAGCCAGGGGAGCTGGGGCTGCTCAGCGGTGCCAGGGATCAGAGCCTGCTGAGAGGGGGCCCTGCATGGAAAAATGGCTCAACATGAGTGGCACTACCTGTGGGATTCAGCTATCCTGTCGGTGTGGACAATCCCCAGCAGTCACAGGAGGCAGACTGGATGGAACCAGACCTGGTGTCAGGTTTGGGGATGGGGGAAGTGTTGTTGCTTTTTGATGGGTTTCTGTGTTGCCCAGAGAAGCTGTGGCTGCTCCATCCCTGGAAATGTTCAAGGCCAGGTCACATGGGGCTAGGAGCAACCTGGGCTGGTGGAAGGTGTCCCTGCCCATGGCAGGGGGTGGCACTGGATGGGCTTTAAGGTCCCTTCCATCTCAAACCATCCTATGATTCCATGATTCTGTATGCAGAAGGCTTGTTTGTTACTGCTCAGTAATATGTGGCACTTGGAGGTGTCCTGGGGTCAAGTGCCAGGAGCAGCCTGAGGCCAAGCCCTCCAGTCAGTGTTGCTGTAGGGAAGTCACTGAAGGCTTCCCTCCTCTCAGTTGGAACTTCCCTTGTGGGCCTTCTGGGCTGGAATTATCCACCAAAAATCCATATCAAACCTTCCAGAATTTTATTTAGCTGGATTAAACTGTTTTGAATGGCAGGGACAGTTCTCTTCCCTGTGAGGTGAAATGTCTGCTGTGCAAGAAGCTCAGCCTTGGCTCAGTGGTTGGCATTGCAGAAGGGAAGCAAAGACATTTCAGGTGCTGTTCCATTTATAGAGAGACAACCTCAGAATACATTTTTACATTTTAAAGTTAAGATTTGTGTGGAAAAAGTAAGTGATTTGCTGTGACAGGTCCTCTCACCTGGGAATAGCACACTGGCTTTACATTCCCAGTGGGAAGGGAAACCCCCCCACAGTTCAGTGCCCGACCCCCGGAGCTGTGCCGGGACAGAAGCCGGAGCTGGACATGGTTCCCCTTGGAGAGGCTGCAAGGGGGACCTGGGGTTCTCAGGGAGGAGAACCTGGGCCCTGCTCCATGGATGCAGCTTCTCCCTGGTTACAGCCTCGTCTCGCAGCCCCCGGATCCTGCCCAGTGGAGATGTGTGAAACCTGCAGAAGGATCTTCTGGGGGTGTGGGACACCTGCCCACTGCATCACCCTGTTCTGTACCAGCCTGGGCGCTGGGGCCATGGCCTGTGAGACCACACACCAGAGTGCCTGCCAGCTCTCAGACCCAGGAGACTTTAATTGTTGGTTCTTTTTAAAAAACACCACCCAGTGTTCCCCTGGGCACTGCAGTCACTGCCCTGTGTCACCCTGTGCACTGTGTCTGTCCCAGGGATGTGTCCAAACCCGGGGTGCAGCCCTGGCTGAGCTGGTGCCCCCACCCTTGGGGCTCTGAAGTCTCAGGTCTGGTCAATAAATGCCTGTCCTGGGGTGGGGCTCCTGCCCCGTGGCTGTGGGGGGTGGGCAGTGCTGTGGTGTCCCCTGGGCTGTGCCCCCAGCACAAGGCAGGGGGCACGGGCAGGGAGACCAAGGCTGTGCTGGAGGGGACGTGGCTGAGGGTGCCATGGGGTGAAAGACCAGCTGTGGCCCTGGATGGAGCGGGGAAGCATCCTGGGAATGCTGCTCCATCCCCCTCCCCACGGGCAGTGCCTGCTGGGGGCTCCAGAGTGTGCCCAGGGGTTTGTCTGGAGTTTCACCTGTGGGAGCTGCACAAGTGATGAAGCAGCTGAGCTGCAGAGGTGGATTTTCAAAATGACCTAACCTCAGCAATTAATAACTTGTCTCCACTGACCACCCTCTGCAGTGCAGTGACTGAGGGCTTCATTGTCACCAAAGTCCTGGACCCCTAAAATCACCAACATTGAGATACTGGATACTGCTGCCACTGTCAGCAAGTCCAGGTGTTGGTCACTGTGCTAAAATCTGCTCCTCTCAGAAACTGAAAATCTGACACTGCATTTCAGCTTCCACACTTGGATTTTTCTTCTTTCCGTGGACATCATGGAGAGCTTTTTTTTGTTTTGTTTTGTTTTGTGGCCTTCAGAGCATGGAAAAGGCTGTGCCCACCTTCCTCTCATCCCTGTGAACAGTTAATTTGCTGCTCAGGCTCAGAGATAAGCTGTGTGTCAACTATGAAAAGCTGTGCCAGAAGGAAATCAGACCTAGTGAGGCCAGGGATTCTTTTGTTAAAGACTTTAACACTTGCAGTCAGCTTGTCCTTTGGATCTTAGCAGATGACAACACCCTTGCTGGCTGCTGCTAACTGGAGTCAAGGACTTTTCATCACCCCAGTCTCCTCCCCATATGTCTCTGCAGCAAGCTCCTCCAATTTTCACCACCCAAAAACCCCTTTCCCAAATATCATAATTCTTTCAGATTCACAGCATAGATATCTTTTCATTCTTGGAATGTTCTGGAAAACCTGGAGCTTTAAAATGTAATTGGTGGTGGTGGAAGAGAGTGACCTGTTGGATGTTAGGCTGGAATTTTATCCTAAAACCTTGCAGAAATGGCTGTGGTGTTACATTGCCTGCCTGCACTAGAGAGAACGTCTCCCTGAGGGAAGTGCTGATGGGAGGAAGCAGGAAGGGCTGCAGAGCAGTTTTTAAGGGCAGTGGAACTGCTGGCCCAGGGAAGGTCCCGTAACTGCAGAACCAGGAGGGAAAACCAACGCCTTTTGTCCCCCCAGTTATCTGTGTCTGGTTACTCCCTGTGTGTGGAACTTGCAGTCCTTAAAGCAGGGAGCTAAAATAGCCGAGTATTGGCCGTGCCTGTGAGGTGTGGGAGCCCCGAGGGACAGGGCAGTGCCGTTCCCTGCCGGGCACTGACCGTGGGCATGGCTGCGGATCGAGGCCGTGGCCAGAGGTCACAGGGTTCTGCTTCAGCTTACCCTGGAAACACCTGGAACCTGAGACAGATTTACTCTGTCAAGTCTCCTGTAATGAGATTCTGTGTGAATTTAAAACACGTGGCTGCCCCTCTTCACTGGGAGGAAGGACACTGATACCAGTAAACAAAGAGAAAGGGATTTGTTTCTAGTTGCTCACTGAGAGAATCGGAAATCGTGTCTTCTCTGCAAGCACTTTTTAAAAAATTTGCCTGAGAAACTTCACAGAATTCCATGTTCTCAGTGTCTTCTCTGTTTTATGAGGATCTTGAAGTCAATTTAAGCCTTCAGGGAAGGGGCTCTGGCCCTCTCCCTTACTCTGACTTTGTTCCTTTTCCCATTCCAGCTGTTGCCAGTGGATGCTTCACTTTCCCTGTTGCTGTTCCTGGCAAACCTTCTCTCACTCCCCCAGGAGATGGTTCCAAACCAGGCCACCAGGAACTCCCCATTGGAAATATGTTGGGCTGGGCTTAGGTGGAAGTGACAGCCCACCCCTGGAAGTGTCCAAGGGCAGACTGGACAGGGCTTGCAACAACCTGGGATATGGGACGTGTCCCTGCCCATGGAGAGGTGAGCTTCAAGGTCCCTTCCAACCCAAACCATTCCATAATGAATTAACTTTTTAATTATACTAATGCTCACTCTTTCAACACTTCTTATGCCTGAATAATGCTAAAATATTCCAAGGAGGTCCATTATTACCCTCCTCATCAAAAAGGCCCCCACTCAGATTAATGTGGCCTTTTCAGCAGATTAATGGGCTACTGTGTAATAGATTTCAGAGCTGTAGAAAGCAGCATTTTGGGGGTGGGTGTGACTAAAGATTTATAAAATGGTTCTTGGAACAGTTTGGGAATTTTTCAACTCTTTTTCTAATCACCATGGTCAACAATATAATGGTTTTGCAGGAATGTATCAATCTGATGGCAAGTTTTGGAAGGTTTCATAGCATTTCTGGATGAGCAGAGTGGGACAGAGGGTGTGTGAGGCAGCAGGACAAGACACTGATGCAGAGGACCAAGGAGATGAGGAGGACCAAGAGGAGGGGTAACTGCTGACCTGCTGCCTGTTCTGGGATGTATCTATGGATTCCCTTTTGTTTTGCTTGCACAAAATTTCAGTTGGTCTTGGTTTTGCCCTGGAGCAAAATAAGTTACAAAACAAAATTCTTGGCTTTTGGCCAGCCCTAGAAGTGCTTCCAGTTGGCAAAAGTTTCCCTGGTGTTACCCATTTCCAAAGACTCTTAAATCCCCAGGACAGGCTATTTCTGTCCTACCATGAACCACGCCATGCAAGCAGCTAACTGGGGAGCACAGTGGCCTCTCAACAGAGTGTGGTGGTTTTCTTTTTCCCCTCCATCCCTTGTTTTGTTATTCTGGTTTTTCGCTGGTGTTTGGTGTGTCAAAGGCCTGAGTAAGATCAGGCACAGGGTGAAGGCTCAGTGATGATGGTTAACTGGGACACAAACCTGCTGGTCCCTGAGTGCTCTACAGGCACAGTGAGCTGGGAGTAGCTGAATGGGTTCTGTGGGGCTTTCAATTTGTTTTAAACTCAGTTTCAAACAATTTAAAATGTTGGCAGCTGGTGGTTCTGCGTCAATGGTACTCATAAAAATGCCATTTATTTACACCAAACCTGTTGAAAGAAGTTAAACCCCAGCAATTTGAAGTGCTTTGTTCCAGATTTCACAGATATCACATAATGCAGAATGTAACAGCATATGAAGAGCCCAGACAATTAGTTTTTCAAGGCCCAGAGAGAAACAAAAGCTCTGTAATGTGTTTTGAGGACCTGCAGCATTATCAGTGTTGAATCATGCAAAGAGGCCTCGTTTGAGCTGGGTAACACTGGCGGCTGTGGGTAACACTGGCAGCACAGCCGGGTGTGAGAAAGCACCTGACCCCAGAGGTGGGACAGAGCAGTGTCATCTGTGCTCTGCTGCAATGCTTTTCCCCTATAGTACATATGGGAATGAGAGGGGAAATGGAGAAAATTGTCATGTATTTAATTTGAACACATGCCAGTGTCTGTGTTCTCAGTGACACGGACTGATCTGAGGCAACGACTCTTACAGCTTCCAACAGAGGTGTAGTGAGGTCCCAAATAAAATGCTCCAGCTGTGCCCTGCCAGTGTCTGCAACATTGCTGTTCACAACAAGTCTCCAGTCACCAGAATTACCCAGTCCATCGGTTCATTACTCTACCAGGAATATATAAAATAGTGTAATAGGCTTGTGTCTCCAATCTGGTGCTCAGTTGGTGTTTAAACCTGTCTTTTAGTGCTGGACCGTTTGTTGCCACAGCAGGACAAGTGTCCAGAGCAGCGGGGCAGGATCGTGTTGTGCTCCAGCCCAGAGGAGATTCCTTGCAGCCTAAATAAAAGGGAATATTGCAAACAAAGGTATAAGTGGGTTGGATTTAAAAACTGGCACTACACAATGACTAAGCCTCACTCACACCACCTTGCAGCCCCAAATCCCTGAGCCACTTCTTTCTAGAAGCTTTGATTAATATATATTTTTTTTCCTTTCTATAAACTTTGATTCTCCTTCTTGACAAGTACAGGAGATACTGCTTTCATCACTTCTGCAAAGGATGAGCTAATGTGTTCTATACGTTTTTTCTTACACTAAAGAACAACCTTAACTACTTCAATAACATACTTCCTACTTCTATGTCTCCCTTCACCCAGAAAAGCAGGATAATTCCATGCTGTCAACCAGAGACGAGTCTGAATGAGTTATATTTACATTTTCTAGTAGCACTGAGAAAATGAATTGTTGGAAAGTCTTCAGAAGGAGAGGAAGAAAACACGGATCTGCAGGAGCAGAGCTGTGTTTGTCTGATCTGTCAGCAGCATGAGCAGTGCCTGGGTGCTGCTGAGGATCCAGTGTTCTCTCCTGGCATCCCCAGAGCCAGCTGGGATCTCCAGACAAGTAATATGCAGCTTAACAGGTACTTGGCAAGTAATGGATGGCTGAGCAGGTACAGCTACGTGGGCAGGGAGCAGTTACCGCCGGGCTTTCAGAAGGGAACGAGTTGCAAATTTTTCCTCTATTGTTTTATTGCTCTGACACTCAAACCTTTGTATTTCTTACTAGATCTTGGCAGGTATTTCCTAACAGTGAGGTGTGCAATAGGCTGCTGTGTTGTGTTTCAGTCCAATAGAACATACACCCATAGAGACTGCTATGAAATAGTCATGTTGGACTTCACTGCGCTAAGATGTTGTAATTCCCACCACATTTAACTGAGGATGGAGTGATATGGAAGTCCTGAATGCCTTCCCTTGTTGTGTTTGGATTAAAAAAAGGAAAAAAGGCTGTACAAGAGCAGCTTTTTTTGATGCTGTTTAACAGCCACTAAATCCCAGACTACTTGGGTTTCACCTCTGCTGTGTCCGTACCATGGTGGAGGGTAATTTGTTTTCTTTCAAAAAGCATTTAGATGATTTTTGCTTGTGAAGGAGTAAGCACAGACTCCCAGAACGGTTTGGGTTGGAAAGGACCTGAAATTCCATCCAGCCCGACCCCCTCCCATGGGCAGGGACACCTTCCACCAGCCCAGGTTGCTCCAAGCCCCGTCCGACCTGGCCTTGGACACTTCCAGGAATCCAGGGACATTCACAGCTTCTCTGAGCAACCTGTGCCAGGGCCTTTCTTCCT
>NW_016690285.1:2782374-2788320 GCF_001604755.1 Lepidothrix coronata | reverse complement strand
TTAATTCCCAGATCTTTTCTTTGGGAATAAAATGAAAGTGTATCTAGAAGGGCATAATATAGAATGACAGTACAGAATGATCAAGGATGGAAATGTTCTGGATATTCAGCCCTTCCTCCCATTACAGAATCACAGACTGGTTTGGGTTTGAAGGGAGCTTAAAGTCCATCTCATTCCAACCCCCTGCCATGGGCAAGGACACCTTTCACTGGATCAGGTTGCTCCAAGCTCCATCCAGAAAGACAATTCATTGCTGCAGGGCCATTTAGATATTTGCTTTCCGATTTAATTTTTAAATGCTCTACTTTAGTTATGGTTGGTAGTGCTGGATTATGATTTAATGGAAGATTAATGCCCTGGTAATCTGTGTAGTAAAAGAGTCTGTTGGAAGGTAGAACCTTGTGTGGTTCTGGCATACAAGGTTTCTGGTAGAACCTTGAGTGGGTCTGGCTTTGCTCCCGCAGAGCTTTCGGTTCTTTCCATCAGCCCTGTGGATCAGTCACCTTGTGCCAGCTGTACACTCAATTCTTTCCATTTAACCTTTGAGGTTGCGCTGTGTCTGCCCACATGTTTTAATTGCTTGCTGCTTTCATGAAGCTGGTGTTTAAGCTCCTATTCTTCCATCTGCTGTTCACATGTAGGATCACTCTTGTTCCTTGGCTATCTAGTTGTCATGTAGCTGAAGCTGACATGATAGAAAAGGGACGGAAGCACACAAACCCATCTTCTGTTGGCACCTTTGTGTTAGTTTGTTGGGAACTGGGGGCTGGTTCCATTCTTCCTGCTCTATAAGGTCATTGCACAATGTGTCTGCCTGTCCTGGGTGTTTTCTGGCAGTCGCACCGAAAACTAAAAGGCAGAAAATGTTGCTTTTTAGGTAAGTCAGGCAGGTTATTTTCTGCTCTGAAGAGCAAGTCATGCTGTCCTTGATTCATAGTGGGGCTCATCCAAAAATCTGGTGTGTAGTCTCAGCTTCTATGGCAATAATAGCAGAAAAACCATCCTTGAAAACCACTTATGTCTTAAAACTGCCAGCCCCAGGGAACACCTGTTCCTGGGGTCCCTGTATCCAAAAATTGCTTTCCTTGTGTGTCTGCTGATGTGGGAATCCTTCCCTGCCACCTCGGCTGGCTCTTGGTTTCTCCTGCTGTTTGTGGGGTCCTGTGGAGTGCCAGCTGCCCACAGGAAGGGATGTGGCCCTGCACACCTCTGTCCTTCAGCCTGTCCCAGCTCCTGTCCCTGTGGAAGGGAGCCCATGGTGTGTCCTGTCCTGCTCTGCCCTGGCCCTGCCTCGGCTCCGCAGCCAGTCCTGGTGGGACAACCCACCCATGGTCCCACTGGGGTTGCTGGGTTTTGGGGAAGGCCAGGACAAATTTATTATGACTGCTGGAGAGTTCCATGCTCAGAGAACTGGGACCATTGGTGGCCAGGTTTGGGTGCCTGGCATAGGCCTCTGCAGCCGTGGAGTGTTTCAGTCGTTCACTTTCTCCTAATTTCTTAACAGAGAATGGAATGTTTTAAGGGAATTGTTGTGCTTGAGTAAATAAAGGAGTTGTGTTCATTACCAGATTAAGAGTGACTTATTTTGAAACTTGAGGAGCACATTTTCATCCTGCCCCTTTGACCCTTTTCCTTTAGCACCTTCACAGTCACTTTACTCCATTCCCTGGTTTCCAGGATGGTGGGAGTCCCGGCTTTCCTCCTGTGACAGTGCATCACTGATGGAACTGCCAGGACTGTCCTTGGGAAGGGGTGGGTTATACATGGGCAAGTTTTTCCGATGGAGGAAGTTGTCACGAATAACCAGGAGCAGCACTGAGGCTTTCCTGGTGGAGCAGCACAGATAAGGCACAAATTCTGGTGGGTGCTGTGTCCCTGGGCACGTCAGCAGGGATGGGGACACAGGCTTGGCAGAGCTGGAGTTGTTGCACGGGTGTCTGAGGAGCCATGGGTGGGGCACAGCGGGGGTGTGACACTGGGTGAGAGCTGATGGGGTTTGTTACCTCCCCTGTTCAGCAGGACAGGGAGTGGGAAAAGCATGGATCGTCCCAAGGGCATGTTCACAAGGACCCAGGCTCCTCTTCTCCTTCCACAGTGGGGAGTCAGTTGAATTAGCACAGGTGCAAGAAACCCATCCTTTCATAGTTATATTTTAAGATAATCTTTCTGCTCTGCTAACAAAGGGTTCTGGAAGGACACAAGTGCTCTTGGAAACACTGTCAGGGGTTTGTATGTGGTGTGGTATTTCTATCCATTTTTCTACACGAGAAGTCAGTCAGCAGCACAGGCAGGTATCTGGGGAACCCAGGGCTTCTGCTTTTGTAGAATTATATTTAAAGTGATCTGTGTAAATCTTCTGGGAAGAAAGCATCTCATCTTTCCCAAAACTCCAACTCTGGTCTTGTCTCTGAATAAATTTAGCTACAGTTTCCCTGGGTTTTTTTCCCCTCTGTGAGGGCAGCATTTAGTGATGCAGAGCCTTATCATTCTGGCAGTGACTGTCTTGGATTGGTCAGGGTGAGGATACAGAGCCCTTCAGCCATCCTCGTCTCTCTCATGTTCACAGGGCTCAGAGGAGCCACCCTGGAGGTGCTCAGGACATGCAGGAACAGCTTTTTGATCAGGTCTGCTCTGAAGCAATCTGCAAAATACAGAATATGGATAAATCTGTCAGTTATCCACTGTGGATGACATCATAAAGATAATTTCCTATTTTATTTTTAGGCTGTGAGAAGGAGAGAAAAACAGTGTAATGACGTATCTGAATCCTCGAAGAACTTGCAACAATATCAGACTCCTTTCCTCAATAATGCTTTTATTTTGCAGTTTTGGTGATGATGTGTCTGTTTTCTTCCTGCTAGATCTCTAATTTATTTGAATCTGATGAGTCTTGCTCCTGGCAGCTCTTCTAGGAGCAGGGTAATGTCTTTAAGGGAGATTCAGCTGCTGTGCTGGGGGTGATAGATGGTGCTCATTCCGGTGCCAAGGGAGAGCTGAGACAGCAGCTCCTGCCACACCCTCACCAGGATAAACATGGACATATGGTGCCAAGGCAGTTTGTTGTGGGCCCAAGCTGAAGATAAACGCCACAAGCTGTGATTTGAGAAGGGTGGCACAGGATGGAGATTGTTGTAAAGAAAACAAAGAGTGTCAGAGAAACAGAAATCAGTCATGCTGACGTCTGTCAGGACTTCTGTGCTCCTCCAGGGACTCTGAGATCACACAATCATGGAATAGGTTGGGTTGGAAAAGCCCTCTAAGATAATTGAGCCCAACCATTCCCTCAGCACTGCCAAGCCCACCACTAACCCATGTTTTACTTTTCAAGTCTGTTATACTGAAATGAAAGAAACCCTCGTTTCATCCCCCCTCCCCCAATCCCAAATGGGTTATGGATAAAACTACTCTTCTAAGTAGAGCAGGGTTCAGTCTGGCAGAGTTACAGCTGACCCAGGAAGGGTGCCTGGACAGGGTGCCCCATCTCAGGAGGATGGGGAGGAAGGGTCTGTCGTTCTGCCCGTGTCCATCGTGGGGTGCTGGGTGCTGTGTCTTGGTGATCCCCCAGCTCGGTGAGGGATCTCACCCCGTCGGCTCTGGCAGGATGGGGTGGTGCTGGTGTGGGCAGGTGGCTGGGATGGGGCTGTGTCACTGGGAGTCAGCAACAGCTTCTTCACCAGGAGCCCTTGGTAGTGTGTAACACTTGGTACATAATGAATGTGGCTGTGTCTAAATGCACAGGTCAAATGGAACCTGTGCCCATGTCTTTGTCCTCAGCGTTGTCTGGAGTGGTGAGAGCTGAGAACAAACCCAAACCTCTGTCTCTCCAGCTCAGCAAGAGGCAGCTTTCACAGGAACTGCTTTTTGTGGTGGTCAACCTTCTCCACCAAGCAAGACGATGATATCTGTAAAATTCCCTGGGGCCAAGATTAAAAAACTGGTTGTGTGAGTGTTGGGGACCTGTGCTGCTGGGGATCTCCTGGGACTGGCCTCCTCCTGCAGCCCAGGAGCCCGTTTGCTGACATCAGTGCTGGCATGGCCCCGTCCCGGAGCTCCCCTGGGGCACTCGTGCTCGACCAGCCGGCAGGGCTGGGCCATGGGGCTCTGCTCTCCCGAGGCTCTGCTGTCCTGGGGCTCTGCTGTCCCAGGGGCCTCTCCCGACCGCTGACCCCTGTTTTGCAGGCCTGCAGTGCGTGTGCCAGCTGTGTGAACACACCAACTTCACCTGCCAGACGGAGGGCGCCTGCTGGGCCTCGGTCATGCTGACCAACGGGCGCGAGGAGGTGGTCAAGTCCTGCGTGTCCCTCCCGGAGCTCAACGCCCAGGTCTTCTGCCACAGCTCCAAGAACATCACCAAGACCGAGTGCTGCTACACCGACTTCTGCAACAACATCACCCTCCGCCTGCCCCTTGGTGAGTGCCTCGTGAGCGCTGCTGTGACACCCGAGGGTGGGGACATACTGGGCAGGGCCATGGCCAGGGCAGCCAGCTCGTGGGGGCTTTGATCTGTCAGTAAAACAGCAGCTGGTTTTGTCCCAGCTTGTTTCAGACAGGAAAATCTAAACTGCAGCTCTGGGGGAGAGGGAATTTCTTGCATCTTGTAGAAGTCTCCCACACACTGCCCTTGGGTCCCATGGGCGCTAAACATGAAGATGAAAGGAGGATGTGAAGGTGTGCTCTCAGGCACATGGTGGGGTGCTTGGTCTGTCCTGTGCACGGCCAGGAGTTGGACTCAATGATCCTTGTGTGTCCCTTCCAACTCAGGATGTTCTGTGATTCCATGGTTCTGTGATTCTATGAAGTGTCTGAAGAGAACTTGTAACCTCACAGGTTTTATGGGCTGGACTATCTTCAGGGAGTTTGTGATTTGAACTGGCATTAGGTTGGATGTTGGAAAGATGGTACCTGGAACACTAGTGAATTAGGAATCGTGAGGAGCCAGGAGCTGTTATTTGGGGTCTTGCAAGGGAATAACAAAGCCTCTGCCCTGCCTGAGGCCTTCCAGCATCTCCACATCTCCACACACAATGGAAAACGTGCAGTGTGTGAGTCTGCCAGGTCCAAAGTTGTGTAATGAAGTTGATTCAGTGCTTTTTAAAAATAAATATTTACACTAATTTTAGGTTTAATATTTTTGACTCTTCTTCCCAAGATTTGTGTTTAATCCAGGCTTTTTTGAAAAACCTGTAAAATATACTACTTTATCAGGGGATACCTTTTTCTACTTACATCAGTAAGAGATGTTACAGGTAAAAATGTACAAAGTAATACATAATTTACAGTTATAACTTGAATTTAAGCTGCTGTTATATAGTTCTGAATGGAATTTGAAAGGCTGTTGCTATGTCATATAAATATAGGAGGGCAAGCCTTGGGCACTGTCACCTCTTGCTGAACCCTGGTACCCAGCCTCACCTGTCCTATGGGGTAGGAATAAGGATTATTTAAGTGTTTTTCTTTCAGTTGACTACAGAAGGGACACCCTAATTGTGGTTATGCTCTAGAAATAAAGCACCATGCTGGTTTTTTTCCAAGCTGGGATGCTGGTATCTTAGGTTAAAGCTCCTATTTCTGGAGGAGCAGTGGAGGCACATCTGTCATCCCAGTGCTTCAACTGGCAGTTTCAAACCCTCTAATTTTGTATTTCAGTACCCCCCAAAAAATGACTGAATTCTTATCCCGAGCCCTTTGCTCTAAACATTTGGGAGAACTCATGTCAGTCAGAAATGTAACAGTGCCAATGTGGTTTGTGTGCCTCTCTCTCTCTCTTTTTTCATAACTATCTCTATCTATCTCTTTCTATCTATCTATCTATCTATCTATCTATTTCTATTTTTCTATATCAAACTCCTTATAAATTTATCTATTTCTTCGTATCTATCTATCTATCTATCTATCTATCTATCTATCTATCTATCTATCTATCTATCTATCTATCTATCTATCTAT
>NW_016690285.1:2768623-2779868 GCF_001604755.1 Lepidothrix coronata | reverse complement strand
GATGGGATGGGATGGGATGGGATGGGATGGGATGGGATGGGATGGGATGGGATGATCTGAGGCGGTGGTGTTGGGTGGTGATCAAGAGGCCAAGCTTCCTGCACAGAAGGTGTGTGGGGAAAGACTCCATGCCTTACAGGAATGGGATGTGTCTCATGGCCAGGACAACTGCGGGCAATCTCTGACCCTGCCACGCCGTCCCCCCGCAGCCCCTCCCTGCCGTGTTGCTCCAACCCCGCTCTTGTGTTCCCACAGCGTCGGATTCCCCGGGCAGGGCCGGCCCCAGGCCCGTGGTGCTGGCGGTGACGGTGGCAGTGCCGGTGTGTGTGCTGGTGCTGGTGGCAGTGCTGGCCGTGTGCACCTCCCGGGGCCGCCAACGCCGCGCCCGCCGCGGCCACAAACCACCCAACGTGGAGGAGCCCCTGTCCGAGGGCAACCTGGTGAGCTCCGGGAAGACGCTGAGGGATCTCATCTATGACATGACCACCTCCGGCTCTGGCTCTGGTACGTGGGGTGCCCTGCACGCCGAGGGGCTTTGGGCCGATGCACGTGGCCACCCCTGACAGCAGTGACAGGGCTTCGTGTGCTCCTCTTCTGTCAAACTGCAAAAGTTCTGCTCTATGTTGGAATGGAAGAGTTAAAAGAGCGAGCTCGGAAATCAGATTCAAGTGTGACACCCAGTGCTGCTGGCTGATAAGGAAAGGTACTAAACTCACCTGAGTCAGGATGCTGCTTCTGAAATTTTTAGTGTTTTATTGCAAAATAACTTTACCCAAAATTCTTTTGCTGAGCAGAATGTCCACCTTTCTAGCATTTTTCCTGTTTCTGATACCCAGTCTACTGTGATACCTCCATCACAATGGAGAAGTTTTTAAACCAAAGAAACACAAAAATGAGGTGGAATTAATATATTCCAACTCATCTGACCAGTGACACATCTGGGGTGTACAGCCCAGCTTTCCCTAACTACAGCTTTTATTGAAAATTATGTAGATTGTACTTGCTTTTATTTATAAGTGAAAAATGTAGGAATGGTGCCTAATTTAGTTGACTTTACTTCCATGAGCTGCATACCTCTGAGGATTAAGTTGTTGTTCTTCCCTAACACTTTTTCACAGCTATAATGAGCAGACTTTGGCTTTATTTACCCTGAAGTTTTAACTCTTCCCAGCCACCCCTGAGCCAGGAACAGGGCTGGACTTGTGCTGATCCAGAGCCCCGAGCAGTGGTGCAATTTGATCTGATTTCAGCCAAAATCAAGGCCATCTTGACTTAAAAAAAATATAAAAAGTAATAATTATTTTAAGTCCCCAGAAAACACAGAATCAAACCAAACAAGGTAGAGGTTGTGGCTGGCAAAAGACAGTGGAGCTACTATGATAATTTATCTTTATTTTTGAAAATATCAGTCAGAGGGAAGCAGCTAATTGACTGTAGGACAGCTGCAATTCCTATCAAACCAAGTGGAATAGTTCAGGCCTATTTTTTAATTTTTATTGGGGCTTTTTAATGTTTTTTAAATATACAGACACTGAAAAGTAACGTCTAAAAGGCTGAGTTATTAGTGGGGAGAGGATTTTCCCCTAGCAGTCTTGGAAAACAAAGCCATGAGTGCAGCTCACTGGGAAAGGGCAACGTTGGGATTTGAAGATCACAGTTGAGCTGTTTCCCAAGTACCTGTCTCTCCTTTTAACTAGGTTTGCCCCTGCTTGTCCAGAGAACCATCGCCAGGACGATTGTCCTGCAGGAGATCGTAGGAAAAGGCCGGTTTGGCGAAGTCTGGCGTGGGAAGTGGTGCGGGGAGGATGTGGCTGTGAAAATCTTCTCCTCCAGAGACGAGCGGTCCTGGTTTCGGGAGGCAGAGATTTACCAGACGGTCATGCTGAGGCATGAGAACATCCTGGGCTTCATCGCTGCCGACAACAAGGGTACGGGGCGGGCGCGGCAGCGGGGGCTCCGTCCTCTTGCAGGGCTTTTCCAGCCCTCATAGTTCTGGGGTTCTCTGTGGTGGCCTTGGCAGTGCTGGGTTAGTGGTTGGACTCAACAGTCTTAGAGACCTTTCCAGCCCAACTGATGCTAAATCCCGAGTGTCTGTCTCAGAATAGCTTTCGCTGCCCCCCCATCTGCAGCACCACCTCGAGCTGCGCGCTGTCCTGAGCTCCTTCCCGGTGGGATGACTGGCACACCTGCTTGTTTGCATTCCATGCAAAATGGGAAGGCTTTCCCCAGACACTGTTTTTAATAACCTTGCTTCCTCTGGGTAGATAACGGGACGTGGACTCAGCTCTGGCTTGTCTCCGAGTACCACGAGCAGGGCTCCCTGTTCGACTACCTGAACAGAGGCACGGTGACGGTGGAGGGCATGGTCAGGCTGGCACTGTCCGTGGCCAGTGGCCTGGCCCACCTCCACATGGAGATCGTTGGCACGCAAGGCAAGTGCTTCCCTCCCGCTTGTCCTTTGAGCATTGTAAGGTGCTCCGGTGTTGTTTGCAAAAACATTTATGGGTGATGCGGAATCGTGAAGCATTTTCCAAACTTTTAACACCAAACAGTGTGTGAGCGCTGCAGGGGAACAGGGATGTCACCTTCCCACTTCTACTGTCTGCACTTCATCTGTGGCTTTAAGTGGATAGCTGTGGGAGCAGCTGTGCTAAAGACGAGTGAGTGCTAATGAAGGAAAAATTAGGAAAAACTTCTTCCCCAAAAGGGCTGTCCAGCTCTGGCACAGCTGCCCAGGGCAGTGGTGGGGTCACCATCCCTGGAGGGATTTAAAAGCTGTGTAGGTGTGGCACTTGGGGACATGGGTTAGTGGTGGCTTTGGCAGTGCCATGGGAACAGTTGGCCTCAATCATCTTGGAGGGTTTTTCCAAGCCAAGCCATTTGATGATTCTGTAATTTTCTAAATTAATTTGAAGGGTGAACTTCCAGTTTCTTTTCTCATGTTTTATTCTTGAAATACAGATATTGAAACAAAAATGCCATCAAAGTTTTGTTTTGAAGTTGACGGCATTCAGCAGAGCTTTGCTTGCTCAAAACAGGCTTCAGTTTTTCTACAGGGGATAGTAGCAAAATTGAATAAAACTGGTTTTACATCCTTGCTCATCATATTAAAATCCACACTGTTCTTATCAAAATTGGAGGTTGTTTCTCTCACTGTGAACAGGGAAGCCAGCGATCGCTCACCGAGATCTGAAGTCCAAGAACATCCTGGTGAAGAGGAACGAGACCTGTGCCATCGCCGACCTGGGCCTGGCGGTGAAGCACGACTCGGTGCTCAACACCATCGACATCCCCCAGAACCCCCGCGTGGGCACCAGGAGGTGGGTCAGGCACTGCCAGCCACCAGACGGGCTCACTCTGTGGGGATGGCTCCTCCCAGCCCTCCCCTCCATCACTGATGTCCCCTCCACTCTTGCCATCGGCCGGGGGTCCTGCAGACCCTGTCCCTCCACCCCGGCTGGGTGGGAGGGGAAGGTGGTTGCTGTTCCCATGGAATGGAGCTCCCTGTCCCATGTGGGATGTGGCTCTGGCACAGACATCGTGTGTTGGTCACTCCATATGCTCTGGGCCTGGTCAGGGCATGGCTCCAGTGCCATGAAGGGTCACCTGGCCCTGGCACATGGCAGGGCAACCGTGGCCTTCTGCAGGAGCTAAACTGCCCCTGTGTGCTCCAAAGGTACATGGCTCCCGAGATCCTGGACGACACAATGAACACGAATATCTTTGAGTCCTTCAAACGAGCAGACATTTACTCCCTGGGCCTGGTGTACTGGGAGATAGCCCGGAGGTGCTGCGTTGGAGGTGAGGTGCCTTTTCATACCATCACAGAATCCCAGAGTGGTTTGGGCTGGAAGGGACCTTAAAGCTCATCTTGTTCCACCCCCTGCCATGGGCAGGGACACCTTCCACTAGCCCAGGTTGCTCCAAGCCCCATCCAACCTGGCCTTGGACACTTCCAGGGATCCAGGGGCAGCCACAGCTTCTCTGGGCACCCTGTGCCAGGGCCTCCCCACCCTCTCAGCCAAGAATTCCTTCCCAATATCCCATCTAAACCAGTTTGAACACATTCTCCCTTGTCCTGTCCCTCCATCCCTTGTCCCCAGTCCCTCTCCAGCTCTCCTGGAGCCCCTTTAGGCCCTGGAAGGGGCTCTCAGCTCTCCCTGGAGCCTTCTCTTCTCCACGGGAACTCCCCCAGCTCTCCCAGCCTGGCTCCAGAGCAGAGGAGCTCCAGCCCTGGAGCATCTCCGTGGCCTCCTCTGGACTGGCTCCAACAGCTCCACATGCCTCCTGTTCTGGGGACCCCAGTGCTGGCTGTAGCTCATTTTGTGATCCACACCACTTTTATCTTCAGTAAAACCAAAGCACTCCCAGTTACTGCGGCACTAAGTGAGGACAGAAGATGTCATGGAGTCGTTGTCCAAGGTGGCCCTGAAAGTTCTTCTGTTCTCTCTCATTGCTTGTAGAAACAATTAGAGTTTGTTGTGGAGCAGGTACTTTGTATGTTGTATTACCTCCACAATAAATGTTCCCTAGGAATCACTGAGGAATACCAGTTGCCTTACTACGATGTTGTGCCTTCTGATCCTTCAATAGAAGACATGAGAAGGGTTGTCTGTGAGCAGAAACTCAGACCGAATATTCCAAACCAGTGGCAAAGCTGTGAGGTAAAACCAGTTCTCTGGTTTATTTTAGTTTATTTAGTTTAACTTAGTTAGTTTATTTATTATTATTAGTTTAGTTTAGTTTCTAGTTTATTTTTTCTAGTTTTATTTTATCATTTATATTTTCAAATTTAAATTAAAGCAGAATTTTTGAGTGAGAGACAGGGTGCCCAGCCTCTCCTGAATTGAGATGTTTCAGATGTGTAGTTCTCCTGAATTTAGATGTTTCAGATGTGTAGCTCTCCTGAATTGAGATGTTTCAGATGTGTAGCTCTCCTGAATTTAGATGTTTCAGATGTGTAGCTCTCCTTCAGCTCTCAGGTCAGCTCTTTGTACCAAGTGCTCAACTCTCTTAAACGTGGATCTTCACTAACGCTGCTGCTGTTGTGTCACTGTTTCAGAGAGCTGCACTTTATTTTCCTGTGTTGCACTTGCGAAACAAAGAGCGGGAGGTGCTGGTTGTACTCCTGACCTATTGTTTGCTCCTTGGGAGGGGCAGAGGAGGGGCAGGCACTGAGCTCTGCTCTGTGGAGATCAGGAACAGCACCGAGGGAATGGCTGGAGCTGTGCCAGGGCAGGCTCAGGTTGGATCTCAGGCAAAGGTTCTTCCCCCAGAGGGTGGTTGGCACTGACCAGGCTCCCCAGAGCAGTGGGCACAGCACCAAGGCTGCCAGAGCTCAAGGAGGGTTTGGATGATCCCCTGGGGCACAGGGGGTGACTCTGGGGCTGGGCCTGTGCAGGGTGAGGAGCAGGAGAGGCTGACCCCCGTGGGTTGTGTGTCTGTGTGTGCAGGCGCTGCGGGTGATGGGCCGGGTGATGCGGGAGTGCTGGCACGGCAGCGGCGCTGCCCGTCTCACCGCCCTGCGCGTCAAGAAGACCGTCTCGCAGCTCTGCCTGCAGGAGGACTCCAAAGCCTGACCGACCTCCCCGCGCCAGGAGACGGGAAGGAATTCTACCGTTCACCTTTCCACGTGTGATAGTATTTTTATTTCTGGTCTACCTCAGATAAGGTGGTTCAGTATTGCAGTGCCCGGAGCAGAGCACTGACCTCGAGCGTCGTGTCCGGCCGTGGGAAGAGGCAGCTTGGGACTCGAGTTCGGGTTTGGTACAGCAAGTCCATGACTCGCTTTGCTTTTGTGAGTAAATTGGACACCAGGCGAGTCACAGGAAGGAGGTTAAAGCATCACAAACAGTGTAAAAATACCTTTTGCTGTTGCACTTTTCATCCTCGTCAGACCCCAAATGCCCTGGAAATGTCTGGTGTTGGTTAAAGCTGCTTGCAAAAAAACCCTCATGTCTGTCCTCAAACCAAGTAAAAGACCAAATTTAACCCAGCTTTTTACCTATTTTTATGCAAGAATCTGAAAAGGGGCTATCAGTAAAAGCAATTAAAAAAGATGGAAATTCCACTAAGCATGTACCTTGTGAACAAAACCATTGAGTCAGTTCTCTATTAATATTTATATTTAATGTCTTGGTTTCACATACAATATTATGGTTAGGGTTTGAGTTGTTTTATTCTGTTCATTTGTTTGTTGAACAGATCGACCAAGGGATAACTTTTCTTTCTAACAGTTTTTAGAAGAAATAATAGAGGCAATACTTTTCCATTAGTTACGAAGGGATAAAGTGGGAGAAATTCTACCTAAACTGAGAAAATATTTATTATTAACAATATCTTGCTAATCACTGGTAACATTTTTTTAGTGCCTTTTGATGTGTTGGGGGCAGCTTTAACAAAAGCCAACACAGCCTTTTCAGAGGTTTCTTATGGAATTCTGTAACAGCACCAGGCTGGTGACGAGTATTATAATCTCTGATCATGTTTCCATAATACCACAGCCATCAAAGCGAGGTGTTGTATCAGAATTCACTGATGTTCTGGCATTTTGTGAACTGATGCTTCTGCCCCACTCCATGGCCCATGTATTTTAATATAATGTTCTAATATATTTAATAGCCAAAATTATACATTTCATAATCATATGGTTCTTTAAATCTTTAAATCCAGCTGGTCCATGGAAATTAAGCCCAAAGATGTTTCCAGAATAGCAGAGCTCTGAAAAAATCTTGTGTAGCCCACGCAGCTCCATTGCAGTCAGTTGTTGGCTGATCACAGGTTGTCAGATCAATCTTTGGGGTAAAATCTCTTTAATTGGAACTGTTGCAGGGAAAAATGGGTTAAACTTTTACTGAGTGGGGTGGTCTGTAGTATCAGCACTCTGGATTTCTTCCTGACACACATCTCCGGGAGCTGTGGATCCTTTATGGCTGTTAATTGCCCCTAAAATAGGCTCTGATGCAATTTACCTGTTTGCACAGGTGCTTGTGTTAAACAATGCGGGTCTTTCTGTGGTCTGGAGCTGAGCAGTGGAGAATATTTCCCTTAAATTGCTGGTAGATTTTTCTCCAGTGTGGTTTCTGAGATATAATCGAAGGTGTCTCAGAGATTTGGGCCAGATTGGATGGGGCTTGGAGCAACCTGGTCCAGTGGAAGGTGTCCCTGCCCATGGCAGGGAAGGGAACAAGATGGGCTTTAAGGTCCCTTCCAAACCAAGCCATCCTGTGATTTAATTCTTATGTGCTTCAACTGCATGAACTATCCCGTAGAGCTCAGTAGATGTGACTTTCTGGCTGTTTGAGGAGTAATTTTAGCATGATCCAAAGCATGATGCTGACTTGTGTATCAAAACATTTGCAAACCTAAGATCCAGCATTTGTTCTTGTAGTACATAAGTTGAAAAAAATTCCTTATCTTAGAAAGGAACAATCGAAGATACTTTTTTTTTTAAGTGGGAAAAGGGTTTCAGTTTTCAGTTGCCGTTCTGGAGTCTCTGAAGGTTGTTGTTCAGCCCTATAATTTGAACAAGACCCTTTTGGGCCTGGCTGGGAGGTGTGGGAGGAGGATTCTCAGGCTCAACTCCCTTGCACATGTCACAGCTCCAGCCCCAGGCATACTTTAACCCTTTCCCTGCACATATCTCGTGGTATCAGACATTATAGTCTGTTTGTCCTGGCGTTTCACCTAACTCAGTATTTTTGCACTGGTTTTCTTTTTTCTTTGGTTGTTGAGAGGCGAATGTGTATTTTGGTGAACCAGAGTTAAAACATAACCGAACCAAGGGCTGATGATGTTGTATTGAGCTCTGAAATGTTTGCAAACTCCACAGTCCTTTAAAAAAACCCAAAGAACCATTGTTTTAGTGGCCTTTCCCCTCCATGTGGATCTGTCCAGTTCTAATTTAAGCACAGAGGTTATGCCAAGACACTTCTGTGCGTTTTAGGGAGGCTTAGGTTTCCTCAGAGGTTACAATGTTCCTGCTAATCTTCACTTAAAGCACAAGTTCTTAAACTCATAAAAATTTTCAAGGTCAAGGATGCTCAAACTCCATCACCACATTCAGCCTCTCCTAATTGATGCTTCTAGTTGGAAGGAGTTACTAATATTTTATAGTTTACTTCTAATAACAACCTAAAACTTAATGCAGGGATTATGGACTGAAAGGGAAAGTTAATTAATGTTTCCTCGAGCACCGAATTGTTTTGTGTTTCCTGAGCTGCTGCCCCCAGACACCGCTCGAGAAATTCAGGCTGTAATCTCCTCTGCACTTTGGTACTTTTATTATTTGCACTTAACCAAGGTCGTTCCCTCGTGTAACCCTATAATGAACCCTACAGTATTTTAGTCGTTGCTATGTCACTTCTTTTCTTGGTAATAAATTCAGGAGTTATAGATGAATTTATTTAGAAATATGTCCAGTCCCTACAACAGGTCTGAACTTTGAGCAGGCCACGTTCTTCTCTCAGTCCCTGTCTGCCCAGAGCCCCTGTGCCACTGGTGGGCTGGGGGCTGTCCCCAGCAGGGATGTCCTGGGGGCTGTGCCCAGCAGGGATGTCCTGGGGGCTGTGCCCAGCAGGGGTGTCCTGGGGGCTGTGCCCAGCAGGGGTGTCCTGGGGGCCGGAGGGTTCACAGGCACAGAGGAACAAACCCATTCTTGTGTTCCTGAAGGTGATGGCCCAACCCGCCCTGCTGTGGTTCCATGGGGGTCTGTGAGGCTGTCCTGGGGCTGTCCTTGAGGTGTCCCTGGGGAGTCCTCCCCGAGCAGCACCAGGAGCCAGTCCCCTGCCCTGCCCTGAGCTGTGTGTCTGTGATTCCAGGAGCATCCCCACAGGCTGTGGTACCCCGATCCCCCGAAAGCTTTTAGGGACAGATGTCCAAGTTCTGCTCTAACAGGCAGAACAGTTTATGAATGTACAGGGAGTAAGACTGAGGTACAATATATTTCTGCAGAATATAAGAAATGTGCAATAAGTTGTAGCTTACACTGAATGTATTTTTGGATGAATGGACTTGATGTATTTTGAATGTAGCTGTGACGTTTGTGTCTAAACCTGCTGCTGTTCTCAGTTCCTAAAGAGAAATGTGTCATATTTTGTCAATCTGCAAACCACTTCCTGAGTTGTCTGTTTTTAAAAGAAGCATTAATATTTTACCTGGAACATTGTAATATTTCTGAAATAAGTAGAGTGGTGCAGTGCTCAACCCTCGTCTTGTGAAATACGTGATCTGTGTACACTGTAGAGTTATTTTTAAAACTATTGCTAAAGTTATTGCTTGATATTGCAGCTGCCTGGATGTAAATAATGGTTTAGCTGTTGTATTTTGTACGCGGATTTTTCACCCCACATACTTTGGGGAAGACGTGGTTATTTTAATAAATTCAGTGTACTCTGCCCTGGTGTTCCTGTGAAGTGTAAAATTGTTTCTGTGAGGGCAGAAGGGTTGAGCCTGTTCCAGGTAACTTGTAGATGTTGGAGCCTTCAAACTGAACAAAGCTCCTCTGCCAGCATGTGCCCCCAGCCCCTTTCCTGGCTGTGCTGGGCTGGAGGACACTTCCCAGGGCTCACAGGGTTCTGCAGGGACTGGGAATGGGCATGTTCCTGCCAGCCACTGCTTCCTCGACTTCCCATCACTGTTCCCGGCCGACGACGTGTGGCAAAATGAGCAGTAAGTCCTGCCTGGAGGGGCATCCAACACGCCTCCCAGGCTGCTGTGCTGGTGGGCAGTGCTGGGGCAAGAGCTCTGCTCCTTCTGGCACCTGCTCATCCTGGTGTTTGTTGGACACGGTGACACACGAACATCCAGCTCCTGCTGCCAGCTGTGCTTGTTCTGGCCGAGGTGGGAACAGCTGCAGGCCCTGGTGCTGAGCTGGAGCACTCCCTGTGCCCTCCTGCTTCCCTGCCTGGGACAAGGCCCATGCTGTCCCACACTGAGCAGCCTTCTCAGAGAAGGGTTGGTGGCTTGTACCCGTAGGGACCTTCGGTCAGGGCTCTGCACCCACACCCGTGTGAGCTCTGACTGAGCTCCCTGTCATACAACACTCCCTGCATTTTGTTCTTCCAGCTATTGGTGTAAACCTGAGTGGGACCTGCTCACCCTGAGCACCTCAGTGCTAGTCTGTGTGCTTGAAAATGCCCTTGACATAGCCACAATCTGGGGGTTTAAATCAGGTTTTATTTGAATTTCAGGCATGTCAAAACGAAATCTGCCATGCTGTGACCCAAGAAACTTTTGTGGCTTTTGAAAGAAACTGTGGGCTTTTATTTTTTTTCCTTAAAAAGACCACTGTATTATAGCAATTACTTGTGAATTCTTGCTCTTTGGTCCCAGTGTATCTCCAGGAAGGCGGCATTCCACGGTGCCGGCTGTGCAGGTTTGGCAGTCAGGGCTCTGGAGCGGATCCCGACGGAACGGCAGCAGCCGGTGGCTCATCGGTGAACATCGGCTGCCATCCCCTGGCCACCGCCGCGCCGGGTGGGCGTCTGTCGCACGGGAGAGCAGTGCTGCGTTTCCAGCAGCCTGGGAAATTCCTGTTTGCCAGAAACACCCTTCTCCAGCACGCCTGGGTAGAGGAGGAGCTGCCCCTGTGAGCCAGGTGGGTGCTGTGCCCTGGCCGCTGCATCCCGGCTCGGTGGCAGCAGAACACCACGGGCTGTCAGCTGGGGAGAGGTGTTCATGAGAAATCGCTCGGTGGAGGGTTTGGGATAATTCCTCGTTACCCTGTTAGGTAAACCGAGTCCCCAGGAGCCATTGGAGCACAGCTGGTAGCACAGGAAAGGAGCCAGCTCCCGGGTCCCTGAGGGTTTGTGTCCTGCAGAGGATGGCTCCTCTCTCCTTCCTTCTGCCCTGGTAAGGTGAGTGTGGGCAGAAACTCTGCAGGCTCTGCAGCCTTGGAGGAATGGGTGTTCCACCCCTGGAAGCTTTCAGGGTCAGGTTGGACCGGGCTTGGATCGACCTGGTCTAGCGGGAGATGTGCCATCGCTCGGGCCCTGACACAGAGCGAACTGGGGAGGAGGCCGGGGCAGGGCATCCTTGTGATCCCAGCGGGGTCTGACTCGTGCTCCGCTCTGCCTCCGGCTCGGCTCCGGGCGGCTCTGAGCGGGGCCGGCGAGGGGCAGGCGGGCTGCGAGGGAGGGGGGCGTGCCGGGGTTTGGGGTTCGTTGTGGGGGTGTGCGATGTGTGCCGGGGTGTGGGGTTCACTGTCGGGGTGTGGGGTGTGTGCCGGGGTGTGGGGTTCACTGTC
>NW_016690285.1:2735275-2768235 GCF_001604755.1 Lepidothrix coronata | reverse complement strand
TGCTGGGGCAGCTCGCACCAAGGTCCTGCTTTGTGCTCTGATGGGAGGTTTCATTTGTTTCTGCCCTCAGCTTGTTTACAGATGAGTCACTGGGTTTCAGGAACGTCAGAGAGGGCTGCCGGAGGAACCGAAATGTGCTTTGTTTGTTATCAAAGCACTCACCGGGGGGACCGTGAGCAGGAAAAGGGGAAGCGGCTTTGAGTCACCAGCTCCCCGCATTGCTCAGCGTGCAAGTGAGGAGATGCCCCTCTGGGCTAGAGCTGCTTCTCTCAGGAAAAAGGAGAGAGCTTTCCCCCTCTCCTGCAGTGTTTTCTGCACCTTAACCCAGAGGGGCTCCCCCAAGGAACTCGAGATGAAGGACAGACCTTTAAACTCGTTGCTGCGGAGCTGCTGTGGTGTGCAACACTTCCCTGTCCCCATCGAGGCACAGGGACTGCAGGGACTCCTCTACACATCAGCCACCAATTCTCCTCCAGGTGTGTGGAGCAGATGTTTCCTGACAGGATGTTTCTCTGCTGCAAGATGCCAGGTTTCTGAGGGATGAACATTTAGGATGGGGATGTACTGACACTTCAGCCATCCAAGGCAATGAGTTGATCCCCTGGATCACCACGCCAACATTTTCCTGGCACTAAGAGCTCCTCTGCACCAGCAAATGTTAGGCACCTCCTCCATGGACACCCATCCCTGCACCTCTGTGTTGAGCTGTCGTGACAGCACCTGCCAGCCTGCACTGAACTTCCTCATGGCTGGCAGAGACAGAACCCCCTCACCCCGCAGTCCTGGCTGGCCCCTCCTCTCCCTGTGCCCCTGCCAGCCTTTCCTCCCAAGACTGGGTGTCCCAGGTGTGTGCAGCACTACCTTGTAAAGGTGCAGAAAAGGCTTTACTCAGAAAATGACTGCAACTTGTACATTTGTATTACTTCTCTATGTTGATAGCAGTGGTCCTGCTTTTCCCCGTGCAGGTTCACATCCAAGCCAGGGCTAATTCTGGCTGCTTTGTGTGGTTGCAGTCCCTGGTATTTGTCCATCTGTCTCAACAAAAAATGGCACAGTGTGTTTCAGATGAGTCTGTTGGGTTGTCCAGCCTGTGCCAGCGGCTGCTCCAGGTCACTGACAGCCAGCAGTGCCAGTGGCTGGGACACAGGGCTCCGGCCATGGCTGCAGGGCTGCGTGCCAGGGGTGGCCCCTGCTCCGTGGGTGTTTAGGACTTGGCTGGGGTGACTGCCAGGGTTGGCAAGCTGTGCTGCTGCCTGCCTGTCCTCCTTCTGCATTGCTGACCTGTGACTGAGGGGCAGTGGGGACAGGCAGCCACCCCTGTGTCCCACCCAGGCCTGGGGCTGCTTCCCATGCTTCTCCATTGCACCCAGGATCAGGGAATCCAAAGCTTATTCAAAGCTACAATGAATTGACAACAAACAATAACTGCAGAGAAAAAACAACCCTGCCAGAAGTTCTCAGACTCATAAATCCTCCTCAACATATTTGCTGCTGGGACAAAATCCTTTGCAAGACAGGAACCCCCTGCAAAACTTGATTTTAGGGCGACTGCTGGGCAGTTGGTCCACGCTCTGGCTGGTGCAGATCAGAGTGAGACTCTGGTTGGGATCACTCTGCTCTGGGATGGACCAATGGCTTAGTGGCCCTGGTGGCTCACTGGCTGCTGGCATGTCATGCCAACACCTAGGGAGGGTCTGCAGGGCACCTGGGGGTGTGACCACCCCCCCTGCACTGGTGGACTCAGTGTGTGCCCCTGTCTGGGCACAGCATGCCTGCCCTCCTCTTCACCCCCCTGTCACCCCTGCATGTTCCTCGGGCTTGGCCATCTGGGACAGGTGCAGGGATGACATCTGGCCAGGCTGTCCCTGGCGCTGTGCCTGCCTGGGCCCTGCTGTGGCAGCCCTTCTGATCCTTCCTGAAGCCCCTCAGTTGACTTTGCTGTGTGTCCCCAGACCTGCCGTGCCAGATAAGTCCTTGCTCCCCACTGTGAGCCAAGTGCTGTGCTGAGGGCATTGCTCTGCCCTCGCTCTGCCACGTTTTCAGCTCCTGCTCTCGGCCTTCAGCTCTCATTTCCCTCTCCGGAACTGGAAGTCCTGCACTGACACCATTAGCCAAAAGCAGTGTTATTTTTCCCATCTTTGCCAAAAGGTGATTCTAGGGATGCCAGGAATGCCGAGCAAGTCAGAGAATGTGCAGGTTGAGTTCAGATGAGTGCCTGAGGCAGGCAGGGCCATAAGGACAAATCCTGGCAGAGCAGCAGCTGCTGGTGAGAATTGCTGTGTGCAGGAATGGAAAAATTAAGCAGATTTCTGTAACTGCCAAGCCTAATTCTTAACTGGCCTGTGAGCACAAGGCACACCGAGAGCCTCGGGCTCTGCTAGGAGGGATTTGTGTAACATGCACCTAAACCACAGGTCACGTGGAGGCCTTTCCGCTCTCGCCCTTGTGGGTGGCAGCGGGCGCAGTTCCGTGGCCATGGCGCAGGGCTTGGCAGGGCCGCTCTGAGCCCCTCGCCATGGCCCTCAGGCGGCTCCTGCAGCAGAACCACAACGCCAACGCCGTGGGCTGCAGCCCCGACGGGGAGCAGGCACTGCCCACGGCCGGGCGGAGGATGCAGCACTTGGCCAGCACGGTGGGGACGCTGCCCCGCGGGCGCAAGCAGGTACGGGCTGGCTGCGGGGGGCCGGGGCTCCTCCTGCCACCCGGGCGTGACCCAGCGGTGACCGGGCAGGCTCCCTGTGGCTCCCGGTTTCGGGGTGCTGGAGGGATGACTGCTGGGTGCCGTTGGCTGGGCCCATTTTGGGGGTGGCGATGGGATCTTGGCAGCGCTGGCAGTGTGGGAAGCTCCTCGAGCAGCGAGTGACAAGGTGTCCTGCCCTGCCTGTGGGCTCGGGCTGTGAAGGGCGGCAGCAACCGGGATCCAGCCCTGGATCAGCTCCTTCTCCATTTCCAGCCGTGCTGAGAGCCCCACAGAGGGGCTCGTGCTGCCTGGGTGCTCCCTTAAATGTGCATTTCCGTCAGTCTGGCAGCCTGACCACTGCCCTCTGCTCTGCAGTGCTGACAGAGAGCGCCCACCAGGAGCTGTTTCCATCTGGATTTGGGGGTGTTTCTGGACAACTATTGGGGCTGTTTGGGCTGTCTCTTTTGCTGGGCTTTCCCCTCAGTGCAGCACAGAGCACCACGTTGCTGCAGCTTGTTGTGGGATTCCCACAGGACTGTCCTGCTGAGGCTGAGAACCATCAGCTGAGTAGTTCCAGCTCTGGACTTTTTGTCTGACATGAAGAAACCTGAATAGAAAGCGTTTGACACACATTATAGTCTGAAATTAGGATCAGAAAAGTAGTGTGTAATATCTGTGCACTTAAGGTTTCACTTTGTTCAGCCACAGAAACACACTTCATCCTTTTCTTGGTACATGTAGGGACATAAGGGAAAGCCAGAGCCAGGCTGGTCCTGGGAATGCTGCTGCTGGGTGGCACCAGCTCCCCTGGCTGTAGTGGAGCTGCCCTCGGTGTGGCAGAGCAGCCCTCGGTGTGATGGACCCACCCTCGCTGTGACTTGTCCCCCTCAGTGTGGTGGTGGCTGCTGGCAGGGCAGGGTGGTGGTGACGGCTCTGTTGTGGCTGTGGCTGGCAAAGCTGAGTTACAACACACTTCAGAACCAAGGACGCACTGCAGGGCCCGTCCCCCACGCGGGGTCCATCACCCTGTGTGCCTCTTCCAGCCCTCCCACCTTCTCTGCAGTGGGTTCTTACACACTTGACCTCTCCCTCCTCTCCTTGTCCCTCGACAAGAAACTGCACGGCCATGATCGCTGTTTCTGTAGGAGATCACACTGTGGCACCATTTGATCCTGCTGAGCCTGAGGCATTGGCTGTTTCAGCTACAGGCTTTTCACTGATATTGTCATTCCTCATTCCTGGTTCAATTTTATGGGAAGAATCAATGATCCTGGCTTTTCTCAGAGACCTCTCCAGGCACTGCCTGAAGCAGGATCCTGGGTGTCCGTGTCTGGCTGGGAAATGCTGTGCAGCTGCCATGAGACACCTCAGAGCTCTCTGTCTGCACTCACCTGGGTGCTTTATGCCTCTCTTGGCAAGTGCTCGGTTCATAAATGCCCACAGACTTTTAGAGGAAAGGTACAAAAATGAGGTGAGCTCTTGGTACAACAGAGATGTGATTTGAGCACTGAGCTCAGTGCCAGCATCTGACAGGTGACTTTGACCTCTGCATGCTTTTCCTCCTGGTCAGAAGGTTCAAGTTCCCGTTTGACTGAGGCAGAGGCTGTGTTGGTGCAAGGTGCTGTGGGATGCCACCAGCTGCTTTTAGCTTTTCTCTAAACTGCTGATTTTAGCTGTGTGCCTCCAAGAGCCACAGATCTACTGATCCCTGTCCTCTCCCACTTCTGGTCACAGCTTGCCTTAGCCAGATCCAGCTCCTCGGGTGACTTCTCCAAGCCACAAAGGTATGATTCTATGATTCTAGAGTCACTGTTATTGTCTTATTCTGCATGAAATGTGTCCTGGGAATCTTCCCAGCTCAAGTGGGATCAGGGTGCAAGGCAGAGACGGGTAGCCAGTACCTGGGTAATGCAGGTGACCTTTAGTTTGAGTTAGTTTGAGTAAGGAAAGAGGCAGCACCACCACTGCTCCATCAGAGGGACGGCGTGGGGACACCCCACAGGCCCAGGGAGAGGTGATGGTGGGAACACGATGGTTTTGGTTGGACATGCAGGTGCACAGAGCGTGTCACCCCATGTTCACAGGGGGTTGTGTGTGTTCTTCCTACAGACACCTCGTTGCAATATTGAAAGAAGATAAAGAGACGTTTGGGTTTGAAATCCAGGTAAGACTTAAATGATAAGATGATTCATTAAAAAAAAATGTGGTGCAGAGTCTTAAGTGTCACATCCTTAAAATCATGTTAAGGCAGGCCAGAGCAGAGGAAAGTGACTGTCAGATTCTGTGAAATTGGAAGAGCTTACAGCACTGATATAGAACTGGGATGGTTTTCCAAAGATTTTTTTCGTAGCAAAGGTCACAGATGAGAATTTCTGGCATTCTCACAAATCAGAGTGTTGAATGTAGGAGAAATCCCATCCAAATCCGCATAAAAGGCAATGGCAGTGCCTTCTTGCCTCCATATGTGAATATTTTTTTGAGAATTGTATATGAAAATATTGTCATACAAAAGGAGAGAAATAAAAAAACTCTCTTCAAAAAATACCTTATACTGGCTTTTTGCTACCTCCTTTAACATACATAGAGAGGTAGGTACTTTTGAAGATGCAAAATATTGGTGTATTTTTCAATAAATGACTGCTAAGCATAACTTTTTTGCGGGGGTTAAATCATATAGGAAGATATTCTGTTCAATGTAGAAGTCAGTAAATCATCAGATAGGAAAAACAGAATTTTATCAGGAGTACAGATAGTGGGAGACTTTTTCCATAGGTTTTTGTGAGAAAGGTAACTTCCTAGATCACCAGGCCAACTAAAACCCTGGCTGTAGCTAAAAATTATCCCAGGAATAAAGGGATGTAGTTTGGGAGCAGTGGGATCTGCCTGCCAACAGCAGGGCACCTCCAAAGCACTCTCCCAGGGAGAAGCGGTATTTTCAGTGAAATCAGTGCATTAGGAAAAGCTTAACTTTGCCCAGTTTGGGTCTGTGACTAATGAGCAGGGCAGCGCTCGGCTCGTGAACAGAGCAGAGCTTTCAGAAGGGAGGATAATTGAGTCGATTATTGGGCTTTTGTGTAAACTGTCAGGGCAGATTTTCATTGTGTGTGACATTCTGATTAAAAATAATTGTTCCTGGCACATTTTCTTCCCGAACGCACATTTAGCGTGAGCACTTCATAGAAAGTCTGGGCCGTGGAAAGGCAGCCTCTGACACTGAGGATAACCATTACTTAGAAGCTGTACTTTCATTACTACGAGTTAAATTTAGGCAAAACAGAATAAGATGATGTGAAACTTTAGGCCTACATCTGCAGGGAGCTCAGGCTTCACTCGCTGCCCATAGTTTAACCAGAAGTCTTACTGCTGGTCCAGGGGCTGGAATCCTGTGTTGGGGGGATTTGGCCAGATGAGCTCTGAACTCACCCGGTCTCCACCCCTTTGTTTCACACTGACTGAGAAAATTGGGGATGCAGTGTGAGTTGTTCAGCCTGGGTTTGGTGGAGCAGCCACGGGTTTTCAGGGAGCTCAGCCTCAGTGCTCAGTGCAGGAGGCAGATGTGCCGAGGTATTTGCGTGACACCAGAGGATGTTTTCCTCCCTTGCAAGATCCGGGGGGGGCTGTGGTGACAGCTTTTGCATTTCTCTAAATTCATGTCAGCACCCAAAACCACACGAGGGATTTATGCTTAGAGCTACTTGCTGTATATTTAAATATGTAAGTCAAGAACAAAAAGCACTTTTGAGGGGTGCAGGGATGTGTGTGGATGATGAGTTTCAGAGGCCAAAATAGCAAGAGTAGGTTCAACTCTTCTTTCTTTTTGGTTCCCATTGCAAACCGAGCTCTCTGGCAGCAGAAGCTGACTCCACACGGCATTCCCAGGAAGGAGGAGTCAACCCCTTGCAAAGCCTCTGTCCCATCCTGCCACCTTCCCATGCCTGGGAACGAGACATCCTTCCAGAAGGCCATCCCCACCCATGCTGACAGATATTTTTTGTTAAAGTTACTGAGTTTTTAATACTGAATAATAAACTTGCTTTAAAATTAGTCTATTTTTTTTTGCAAACACAGCGTACAGGAACCTGTCAGATGTCTGCTGTTCTCTGCCGTATAAATACATTTCTAATTGTTGGGTTATAACATTTTGAGGCTTATCACAGCCCTCTCACTGAAAAAATGTAAAAGACTATTGAATTTTAAATGGTTTTAATGGCTCCAGTATTGGTAACTCTGTCCCTTTGGCATTAACAGACCGTTAGGTTTCCAAACCAAAATGATTTCTCCTTGGAGGTGTGCACTTACATCTGCAAAATTCAAGAGGAAAGTCCTGCCCATCTCTCTGGCCTACAGACTGGTAACTATCCATCGGTTTTGCTGCCACGGGAGGCCTTACCCTCCTTTCTCCCTGTCACTGTTATTGTGGAGCAGCTGGAAGACGTGCATGGGCTGTGGATGCTCATTTTGGCCTCCGTGTGTCTCCAACAGGCGACATCCTCGTCAGCATCAACGGCGTCAACACCGAGGGCTTTGGTCACAAGCAGATAGTGGACTTGATAAAGTCTTCAGGGAACTACTTGAGGTGGGTGTCCCTCCTTCAGATGGGATTTGGCCTCATATCCTCTCCTGCTGAAGCCAGGAGAGCTCCTCGTGGTACCCCCAGCCCTGCGCTGTCTCAGAGGCCGAAATCCCCAAGGGCTGGGCTGGGCAGAGCCTCTGCACGTTGGGGCCACCATCACCTGTTCTCCACAGGTTAGAGACGGTCAATGGGGCCTTGTTCCTGCGGAAAATGGAGCTGGAGGCCAAGCTGCAGGTACTCAAGGTAATGTAATTAATTAGTTATTCTGCTGTTGATGCAGACATGTCACGGTCAATGGGGTCAGGTGTGTGTCCATGGGACTGAGGATCCTGGCAGGGGCTTACACCCAATGGGTCCCCTGCAGCCATCACCCCCAGCACCCCTAGCCCTAGTCCCTGTGATATTATTTTTCCAAGAAGAAATGTGGCTGCAATCCCTGGACTGCCCAGGATAGCTTATGCTGGTCAGTTTGGCTGTAGGAATGTCCAGCTGCATGGGGTTCATCAGATCTGTGGGGAGGGGCCTCCTGTGACTGTCCCCAGGCACAGCCTCACCTGTTTGGTGGGTGTTTTTAATCAACTCTGCCATGATTTATTGTACACCAAGAGCTGACCTGCCACAGAGAGAAGGGAACCATTGTGGGGTGTTGGGTGGCTCGTGGTCCTGGGAGGCTGTAAGGATGCTCCGGGTGTGTTCCCAACACGGGGCAGGAATGGTTGGCTGTGCCCCCCTTTGCTACCCTGCAGGACCCAGGGAGGAGGAGTGGGGTGTCCCTTCCCAGTGGGGGTCTGGAGCTGGGGAGGGCTGTGGAACTCAGGGAAGAGGAGTGGGGTGCCCATTCCCAGCGGGGTCTCTGGAGCTGTGGAGGAGTGCTGGCACTGTCTGAAGATGGGCTGCATGCTCTCCAGGTTTCAGGCTGCTTCTTTCTAAGTTAGACATGGCCAGTACCTCAGCCAGAACACTCTGAGCACGAGCAGACTAATATTTTACGGAAGAAATGTGCTGCAGTCCGGTAAAACCGTCACAGTAAAAGCTAGACACACAAGCGTTTCCTGGACGTGACCTGCACTGTTCAGAGACTGTTTTCTTGACAAGTGCCTTGTGCTTCTGCGAAGTGACGGAGCCTCTTCCTTCTCCTCCCCAGCAAGCGCTGCACCAGCGGTGGGGGGAGCTGCGGGCGCTGCTGGCCCGGGAGCGGCACTTGCTGCACGGTACGTCCCGGCTGCGGGACCGCGGCGCTGCCCGGCCCTGCCGCGGAAACGGCACTTCTGCAATCCGCCTCTTGCTTCCTTCCCCCCTCCTAATGAAGGCGTGGGGCTGGCCCTGGGAGCGCTTTTGTCCCGACAGTAACGAGCTTTTATGCTGCTTTGACTGATGCAGACCAAGGTGTCTTCGTGTCAGTCCTAGGAAATGAGTTTATGTGGGTGGCGAAGCTTTTTTCCATTCTTAATTTGGGTTTATCAGGGCGGAGGTTTGGTTGGGTTTTTTATGGGCTGCCCAGGGAGCTGGTTTGATTCTGCAATCCCCACTCTGTGGGAAGCACCTCGCAGCCAGAAACAGTTTCCCGTGTGGAAAGGGGCTGCTCCGTGTGCCACGGGCTGGGCATGACCCTTCCCGGTGCTGCCGTGGCACAGGCGTCCTGCTCCTGGCCGTGGCGGGTGCCGGTGACTGACGCTCCTCTCTGGCTCCCGCTTCCAGGGAAGGCGAACGACAACGCTCTGCTGGGCGCGCTGGACCTGGAAGAGCCCAGCTCGTGTGGCGGCTGCAGCTCGCCAGGACCCCTCTTCCCGAGCAAGCCCCGCTTCTCCAGCGAGAGCAGCTCCCGCAGCCGGCTGAGCTCGATGACGGTGGGCAGCGAGGACAGCTTCTTCCAGGGCAGCGCCTTCGAGGACTCGGCTGCAGAGAGCCTGAGCCGCCAGTCCAGCGTGGACGATGACTGTGTGTTCCCCAGGGACGGGGACGGTGCTGCCGGGAGGTGCTCCCTGCGCAGGAACCGCAGCGTCAGCCTGGCCAGCAGCGGCTCCATGTCCCCGCTCTGGGAGAGCAGCAGCTACTCCAGTAGTTTTGGGACCCTCCCGCGGAAAAGCAGGAGAGCCAGTGTCCGGAAGCATCTTTTGAAATTCATTCCAGGGTTTCACCGGGCGGTGGAAGAGGAAGAAAGCCGTGTCTGACGTCACACGTGTCACCCTCGATGTCTGGGCTCTGCCCGTGGGACCGAGGCAGCCCCTCGCCCCGGGCACTCCGTGGGTGAAGGGCGGTGGCACGGCAGGGCACTCCTGCAGACAACAGCACTGATGAGATTTACACAGCTCTGGGCGTTTAATTATTTTCATTTTTAATCAGGGCACGCTGTGGACCTCTTCATTAACGTGAGAAATGTGAAGAACCTTTGCAGAACTTCCTCAGCGAACTTTAGTGTTAATAAGAGTTTTTAATTGAATGCGAAATTGATAGCTATTTATTTCCTGTTACTGGAGTCAGTGGCTTCCAAAGGTCTTTAATAAAGCAAGTGCTTCTACTAAAACCAGTGACAGAGTCACGCTGGGAAGAGGAGGGAGCCCTGAGCAGGCAAAGAGAGCCCAGGCAGTGATGTTCTGGCGTCTCCTGGCAGCCTTTGTACAAACCCTGCAATAACCTGGTGTATCGGTTTCATCCGACCAGCTGCAATCTCTGCCAGGTGTTGATATTCCATGTCATGCCAAGCTGTCTTATTCCAGGGGACTTGAGGTGGAAAGGACCCTCCTGAGCATATACATGCCCCCAGGTTCTTCTGCAGAGCTAGTGCAGGGGAAGATGGTGGTGTCTGTGTGCTGCTGCCCCGAGCAGCTCCGTGTGCCCAGCAGATATGGAACTCTTTAAGGCAAGAGAAGTAAAGACAGAGCCTTGTCCTGCAGGGATGAGCAGGATTGCTCTGTGCTGACTGCAGTGGCAGGTCAGTGGGTCTCAGCGACCTTCCTGGAACGCTGTGCTCGCAGTCTGCTCCCTCAGCACTCCAGGGGCTGCAGGAGCTGCCCCTTGGGCCTGTGTTCCCACTGCTCACAGCAGGAGGACCATTACCTGCCCACATTTCTCCAGGATCAGAGGCCTCAGGCAGCAAGGATGGTGTGAGAGTGTGTGGGAGGTGATTCAATAACTATGGGCACAGATGTGGGGGAAAAGGGAAATTTTCCCTCCCTCTCAGTGTACAGAAGCAGGCTGTTTGTTCAGCCCGAGCAGACTAATGATGTTTTTCAAATACAACTGGAAGCATTTTGATATGATTCAAAGACCTTGTGTGACTCACTCACCTGTTGCCCGGGCAGCCCATGTGGCTGTACCCTGGGTACTGCTGTGCCAGGGCTCCCTGGGCTTGTCAGGAACTGCAGGATAAATCCAATAGCTTCCCTCTGAGATGAGCTCCAAACAGACACAGCCTGTTCCCAACGCTCCTCTAAGGCATGAACGCTGCTAAGCCAGCAGGGCCAGTACTGGCCTCTGGAAATGAGTAAGTAGCTGGAAATACAGCAGGTCTCTGGGAGAGCTGGAGGGCACTCGAGGGACTTGGAGGTCAGTCAGAGGACCTGGAGGGCACTCAGGGGATCTGGAGGTCAGTCAGAGGACCTGGAGAGCAGCCAGGAGACCTGGAGGGCACTCAGGGGAGCCAGAGGACAATCAGGAGGGCAGCTCATGCAGTTTGTACATGTGGGAAGATGTCCTGTCCGTGTTGTTAGACTGAGTGCCTGCAGTTCAGTCTGGGAGCTCCCCTGCTGTGAATCCACCCCAGCCCCTGGGCCCAGAGTGGGGCTCTGCTCCAACACCCACATGGAGCTGATGCCCATCCCCAGCCCAGGCTGGGGCATTTCAGGTGGACTCTGGAGCTCATCACTAGGCATCAAGTTTTTCGCCTGTGCTTTGCTGTCTCAAGAAAATTTTACTTTTTGTTGCCAGTGGCACCAGTTAAAAGGAGAAAAAAAAGGAGAAATTGGTTTTATTTGCCCAAAATGTTGACTTAAAGGGTGTCTGAAAGCAACTGGGAGAGAAAAACCAGAACATCTGGTGAGGGTAGGTACACTGCCCAAAGAGAATGAACAGCTGCAGCACTGAGAAAGGGACCTTAAATTACTGAAGCTTTACAGTCTGAAGTTGTGATTCCTTTGATTTGGAAGGTTAATTTGCCACACCTTGGGAGACTCGGGCTTGCTGTGAGTGTGGAAAGTCTCTCTCAAGAAAGACCAAACAAGTGATGCCCTCCCAGCAGTGGTGAGAGCACGCTTTGGGTGCTGCAAGATGACAGTGTGACACAGCCACGGTCACAGACAGGATGTGGGTGACAAGTGCCTGTGCGGGCACTGAGCTCTGCAGGGCCCCAGCCTGCGGGGGAGGGAGGAGCTCACAGACCAACCTGACTGCTCAGAGAGCAAAGCAACTGCAACAGCTCTGTAAAAAGCATTTCTCCTTGCAGAGAGGACTCCAGGAGGATCCTGCTCTGCCTGCTGGGAGTGGGGCAGGAGGAGGGGGGGTGTACAGGCAGTGTGACGTGGTGATGCCAGGGTTTGGGGTTGGGGCTACAGGTGCTCTGGACCTCCAGCAGTGGAGGGGTTCTCACTGATCATGGGAGTGTTGGGAGACTCAACAGCCAAGAGAAACCTTTTCTCTTCTTATTCCCAACAGCAAAGGGACTGCTTTTTCTTCTCTTATCCCCCGTTGGCAGAGTGGATAATGTGAGTTTACTTCAGTGAGAACTGCATCTGCTCTGAACAGTGCTATTGCTTTTTAAATTTGAATTAATTGCTGAATGCTACAGAGACTGACCTTGTAAGGGTGCTTACCTGCTCATCTGGGTCTTGCCTAGTGCCTAGACCCTCCCACTGGGTCCCTACCCGCTGTGTGCCATCCTGCTCTGTGATCAGGGACAGCAGACCCCACCTCCCACGTGCCATTCTGCTCCTCTGGTTGCTGCAGCCGCCCCCAGCTCTTCCTTTCCCCGTTGGCTGCTGGGCGGTGCTCCCGTGTGGCAGCAGCTGGTTGTGCCCAGCTCTCTCAGCTCTGAGCAGGTCACACACGAGGTCATCGCACGCAGCTGAGTTTGCCCCAGTGCTGCAAGGCAAAGGGGAGTCACACCTTATCCACAGACAGATCCAGGAATGTGCTGCTGTGCTCCTGGCTCAGACTGGCTCTCACTGCTCTGCTGTGCCACACCAGATAGGCAAGAATAAAAGCTTGTTCTTCTTTGAAGGCTTGAAGAGGCAGAAATCCACCCCACCGAGTTTGTGTAAAAGGAATGTTTCCCTGCTCTTGAGAGGTGGCTTTGTCCAGCTGTTTACAAATAGCTGCCTGTGGTGGGAAGAACCTGCAGCTGCTGTTTCCTGGGGGAAAAGTTAAAATCCTGAAATTTTCTGTTGAAGAGGAAGTCCAAGGTACGTTTTTTCATACATAGAAGGTACGACAGAATGAAAAGCACAGTTACAGTATCATTTAGGTTGGAAAGGATCTCTAAGATCATGCAGTCCAAATGCTGGGATGTGGCTTGTTGACATGATCCACGGGAGTGTTCCTCTGGGTGTTTAAGCCAAATGTAATCCCTTAATCCCTCCTGGCTATGTGCAGGAGTGGGAATGTATGGCTCCAATACCACCGTGCCTGTCATCCTGCCCTGACTGTCAGGTGGCATCTCCCATGGCAACCCTGGGTATGTGGCTTCTGCTCTAGAGCTGCTCCAGAGCCTGTGCAGGTCCGTGTGCTCCCCTGGGCTGCCCAGTGTGTGCATCAGCTGCTCCTGGAAACCTGTGGCTGGAGCAGGAACTGGGGAGCAGAGACTTGATCACAGAGGAGTCTACAGAGCTCTACCAACACCCTGCCAACAAACACAGACTCCTAGAATGGCTTGGGTTGGAAGGGGTCTTTAAGATCTCTTGATGAACCCCCTCTGCCATGGGCACTCTGCCAACACTGTGCCATGGCAGCCCCTTCCTCTTTCTGCAATGGGCTCTCATGGTTTTCCTCACTGACAATCAGATCCCTGCTGTGCCCTGATGCCTCTGGATGCTCAGGTGCTGTGTCTGAGATTTTAGCAAAGGCAGCTGGAACAGAAACTTCTTGTGGCGAAGGTCACAGGGAAGATGGTGTTTATGTGACTGATGCAAATGGTGCCTCGAGCATGGGGCACTCATCTGGGAAAGGTGACTCCTCCAGGGCTGGTGTGTAACCAACAGATGGCACCAGGAAAAACCCAAAATTCTTTCGGTATCTTTCTGCAATCAAGAAGTCAGGGACATGGAAATAGCTTGGTAAAAAAAAAAAATATATCCCTATATATTATATATATATATATATATATAAGATCTTTATAACTCCCTGACAGAAGAGTGGAGCCAGGTGGGGGTCGGGCTCTGTTCCCAGGGAACAAGTCACAGGATGAGGGGAGACAGTCTCAGGTTGCACCAGGGGAGGTTCAGTTGGATATCAGGGAAATTCCTTAATGGAAAAAGTTGTCCAGCCCTGGCACAGCTGCCCAGGGCAGTGGTGGAGTCCCTGTCCCTGGAGGGATTTAAAAGCCATGTAGATGTGGCACTTGGGGACATGGGTCAGTGGTGGCCTGGGCAGTGCTGGGGGATGATTGGACTCGATGACCTCAGAGGGCTTTTCCAACCCAAATGATTCAGTGATTCCATGATGACAGAAAGGAACCTTCTCCTCTCCAGCCACCAGACCTTGCTGGGTACCCAGCCTCTCCTCCTCAGGGCACCAACTGCTGCATGTTGTCAACTCACTTCCAAACCTCATCATCCATTTTTCTTGGACAAATTTTGCCAGCAAAGGATGGATTTTATAAATCAATTACACCAAACTCATTTAAAAACAATAATGAAAAGTTGTTGATTTAAAGACACAAACTCACAGATGAACAAAACCAGTGGAAAGACTTTGGGTCCATTTCTAATCAAGGGCTGAACTCGACAAGAGGATTTCCAAGCCCTAAAGCCCAAAGACATCAGAAATGTTGCATTGTACAAACACAGAATGTCATTCACAGCAGGAGATTACACTCTTACATAAACCTGGCTTTGGGCACGAGGGTTGAGATGAGTTCAACTGTGGCCAGAAAAGCCCTTGTGCTGCTCGGGTGATCCTCCTGCTTCCCTCTGCAAAATGCTCTCCTCATTCCTACCAGACTTAGGTCCAAGTGATGGTCACTGATAGAGCCATGGAATGGTTTGGGTTGGGACGGGCCTTAAAGCCTGTGCAGTCCCACCCCCTGCCATGGGCAGGGACACCTTCCGCTGTCCCAGGTTGCTCCAAGCCCCGTCCAACCTGGCCTTGGACACTTCCAGGGACCCAGGGGCAGCCAAAGCCTCTCTGGGCAGTGCTGCCTGTCCACGGCACGTGGGTGGGTGTGGGCCGAGCGTGGCATCGCGCCGTGTGCGGGGCATGTGCCCGCCCGGCCGGGCTGTGCCCCCTCAGGGCAAAACGCTGCCATTGTGTGCCCGCAGCAGGGCGAGGTTCAGCGGCACAAACCCCACGGGGAATGTTAAGCGGGTTAGGTGGCAGGGCGCTGGGGAAGGTGGTCACCCTCCGGGGATTAGGGGTCGGAACAATGGCCGTCCCTGTGACCAGCAGGGACACAAAGGGCCATTGTGCCCGGAGCACAAACTCCTGTTCATTCCCGCGGGGCTGACATGCCCACAGCCCCGCTCTCCCGGCCAGCACAAAAGCTTCCTTGCTTCAGATTGTTTGTTTATGTAAATTATAATGGTGCGTTTAATTATGCAACGGGCAGAGCCTCAGCGACAAGGGAGGTGCTGATTGGGCTGGCAAGCCCCGGGCACAGCGGATGGTGCTGCCGCGGAGCCGGCACAGGAGACGCGCCTGGACCATCGGAGCGGGGGAGCAGACCCCCGGGGCGCAGGGGTGAGGAGAGCACTCCCCACCCCGGGGCGCAGCAGTGGGGCCCCGGAGTGCCCGGCCCCGGTCGGTGGGCACGGCACGGCACGGCAGGACACGGTCCTCAGCATGACAGAAGAAGTGCCCGCAGCAGCCACCATGCCGGCGTGCAACGGGAGCGTTCCCCCGGGGGACGGCCCGCTCCAGGGCATCGGCGGGATCGACCAAACACCAAAATCTGCTGGGACGGTCCCGTGTGCAAACGTGGAAACCAGCTCTGGTGCTCCACCTGCAAAGGAAGCTCTGGAGGAAAACAGAAATTCATTGGCAGAGGACATCACTCCAGGGGATTCTGCTGGAGAGAAGCCATGCCGAGGTACCGTATGGGGCTGCTTGGCTCTTGAGAGTTGGGAGAGAAAAGCTCTGGTTTTTCTGTAGCCTGATGAATAACGGGACATGCTGTGCATGTCAGTCAAAATTCCTTACCTACGGTAGCTGTAACAGCGACTCGGAGTATTTCCGGGGACACATTTGAGGGACCAATTTGTAACTAAAGAAACGAACGATTTCTAAATCTGCTCTGAAAATCTGACAATCTGCAGCCATTAAAACCTGATTACTCCATGAGCCCATGTCTTCTGCTTTGTGTTTCCCAAAGAAAAGCGAGAGGAGAAGGATGGGATGCTACAGCAGGGAGCAGCGGATATCCAGGACACAGGGACCGATGGCCAGGGATCAGGGGAAGGTAATGCAAAACACTGTCTGATGTGGGGTTTCCCTGACACGTAGCAACGAGTGGCCTTCAAAAGTCAGTGGATACAGGTGATTATTAATTTTTTTTAATTGGGTCAGACCCTTCTATTCCAGAGAGCAGTGACTCATTTCTCACGTGCGGAGTTGCTGCACCTTGGAAACCATGGCTGGTATCTTCCTTCCTGAGGTTTTGCATATCTCCATGACCATGGGGGGGTCTTTGACCAGGAAATCCCCAAAAGCTTCATAAGGTTGAGAGATGCTCTGTCTTCTGCTTCATGCCCAGAGGAGAACCTTGGGAGGCTGCCGGAGGCCTCAAAACACAAACTTTTTCCTGCCTGATTTACCGAGTGTTGAATCCCATTTCAGAGAACCATGGGGTTATCTGCAGAAAATTGCTCTGCTAAACACTTGCTCCTCAGTTTCACTCTGCTCATTTCTGGGTGAAAATGGTAGAAATCCGTGGGAGCCAAGGCTGGACCCTCAGCCGTGTCCTGGGTGAGCGGGGCTGTGGGGGGGTCACTGCCCACCTTGGTCCCGAGTTAAAATGTACTGGCTATATACATAGATTAACATGTTTAATTACACTATGCAAACTGCAGCCACTTCTCCAAAAGGAGCAGTATTCTATGGAGTGTTACTAGAGGAGGAGTATTTTATGGAGTCTTACTAAAGGAGGGAAGCCACATTTCTCCAAGGGGGGCTCCAGGCATTATTCCTTTCTGTGTCTCCCACCAATGGGCTCCTGCCTGTCTCTTTGGCTTTGGCAGTGGTGGGACAAGGGCACAGGGCCAGGGGCTGCTAGGTATGCTCTCCCTTGAGCTTTGAAGGTGGCTCTAAAAGAGGAACAAGCTGTGCCCTGCAAACGGAAACTGCTTTCATTAAGAAAAGAAAAATATCTGAATATTTGTCATGGGCAAATTAATATTTCGTAGCAACCACCTAGGCTGTGAGGAGGTGAATCATGGTGGAGGCTTTCCCACTTAGGGCTGACATCCATATTCCAGCTGTGCCGCTTTAGGAGCGCACAATAAAACCTATTAAAGGATCTCACAAGGCTCCCCCCGGCCCCGCCCCTCAACCACAAGCACTTTATCTTGAAATTGCAGGCAGCTTTTTAGTACCCAACCAATTTAGTCTAATTAATACTCTGGACCCCACAGGCAAAATGTTGAATAGACCATTTGTTGCGACACTAAAGCATCATTACCGGCAGAGATGTGCCAAACAGGACAAATGGGAGATGGCCATGGCAGCCGGGGCGGCCACCGCTGAGGGAGGGACACGTCCCAGGGGGCACAGCTGGGCACTGCGTGCAGAATGGCTCCTTCCCCCTGCCTTTCCCTTCTCCTTTCCCTTCTCCTTTCCCTTCTCCTTTTCCTTTTCCTTTCCCTTTTCCTTTTCCTTTTCCTTTTCCTTTTCCTTTCCCTTTTCTTTTCCCTTTCCCTCCCCTTGGTGGGAATGGGGGTAGAACAGAGAGAGGCATTAAGAAAGGGGTCCAGCCTGGCGGTGCAGGGCTCCCCTCACCCTCTGGGGGGTGGGGGCTCTAGGATCACCCCCGGAACCCGCAGGGGTTCCCCGTGGGGTGCTGACCCCTCCTCACCTGCACCCTCCGTGTCACGCAGGGCCGGGCGGCACAGAGGGGCTGCCAGTGGGCACGGGGGAGCCACCGGTGCCAACAGCCAGTCCCAGCGGGGAGGCAGAGGAGAGCCTGGCAGCCAGGGCTGATCCCAGAGGGGACGTGGCTGAGGAGGATGTGGAGGATGCGGAGGAGGAGGACACCGAGGAGGACGAGGTTCAGGTGATCGAAATCAAGAAGGAGGACAGCGAGGCGTCCCGCCTGCAGCAGCAGGACAGCTGCAAGGAGCCGTCTGCCCCTGCCAGCCCTGGCTGCAACTCCCCGCTGGAGAAACCCGGGGAGCAGCCCAGCCTGGGCAAAAAGAATGACATCTCCAGACACAGCTATTCCAGATACAACACAATCTCCTACCGGAGGATCCGGAAAGGAAACACCAAACAGCGGATCGATGAGTTTGAATCCATGATGCACTTATGAACTGAGGGGGAATTGCCCAATGCACCAAGCCTTCTCTCCGGGTTTGGGTTTATTTTGTTCCCCCAAGACATGTCTCTTCACACAACGTGGGGTCACTGCTTTTCTCCTTTTTGTACGTGATTTATAATACACTGTGAAAATTTAACATCTTGGCTTTGACAGGGGCAGAGGTGTCCATAGTGCAGGAAAATAAATAATCAGTTTGCTAAATACAAACCCATTTGATTTTAAGGTTATCCTCTTATTTTCTCTTCAACTTTATAACCGTGTTCAGACCACGGGACGGCCCGAACTGGCTGCCAACGCGCACGTGTCCTGTGCCGTCAGCTCGCCCTAATGAGCTGGCAGTGGTGGCACTGGCCAGGGCTGGGGAACAGTAAGAGACAACTCTTGGCAATCCCCCCATTCTGCTGTGCATCCGTGCTGGTGCTTGACAGTGCCCCGACAGCCACTGTCCGTGCCCAACTCGTGCTGCAGGGACGGACTGGCATCCCGGGCAGACGCCGGTGTAGGAATGAAGATGAGAAGGCACCGAGGACCCTGAGCCCTCCCTGCTGCCCCTCACACCTCCCATGGTGTGACTGTCAGCACCAGGTAGGTCTGGCACACACGGGGTTGAAGGTGTCAGCATGATGTGGGGTTGCCTGCCTGTCCACACCGTGGGCACTGCCAGGCTCACCAGCTGCTGTCCAGCCTGTCCTGGGGGGACAGTGACTCTGCAGTGCAGTCAGACACACTGGGCTCCTCTTCCCCCCCAGCCCTCCTCACTGTGGCAACCCCCAGCCCTGGCTGAGGACCCTCACCCAGCCCAGGGGCAGCCTGGGGCGGGGGGGGGGCTGTACTGGTGACCAGTGCCATCTCCAGCACAGAGCTGGGGTCTGGACCAGCCCCGAGGGCAGCAGCTCACCCAGCACATCCCTGTGTGTGCCTCGGTGTGTCTCTGGCAAACCTGACCACTACCAGGAACCTCTATTTTCCCAGTGCCACCAGGTCAGACTCTTTTATGTCTCTTCTCGACTAAGTTTAGATGCAAAATTAAAGATTGTTTTGTGAAGTTTTAACCATAATTTTTGTCTCATTTGAACACAACCCTTCTCCATTTTCAAAGACCTTTGTGTAACCACCATACAGTTGTTGCAATCTTTTTTTTTTACTGTTTTACAGTCAGATTTGTCTGGAGTTGGGACTTAGCTTTGCAATTGTCATCCCAGAAAGCATCTGGGAAAGCTGAGAACAGCTGGCAAGGGAGAGGAGGTAAGGACAGAGTTATACAGAGGCCTCCTGCAGCCATAAGTGCCTTTTTAAGGATTAGTTTTACATCTCCAGCAGCACTGAATATCGTTTTGATTCTTCTTGTTCTACATAAAGGCAATTATTTATTGGCAACGTGAAAATAATACACGGCAATTCTGCATTGTGCCAGCAGACACAGCCCTCATTGTGCCATTCACACTTGTTTGTTTGCTCCTTGGCCTGGGGAAGTTCTGAGCTTTGCTTGTACCAACTTATACTGTGGGTCTGTTCCCACTGACAGCTGCCCTGGGCTGCTCTGGGGTGACACATCCCTCTTAAAGACATGGTCATGGTAATTCCAACCAGGGCCAGGCTGGACGGGGCTGGGAGCAACCTGGTCTAGTGGAAGATGTCCCTGCCCATGGCAGGGGATGAAACAAGATGAACTTTCAACCCAAAGCATTCTGTGAATCTATCATTCTTTAAGACCATTTCCAGACCTTTCAATGGGAAAGGCTCCCTGAGACTTTCAATGACCTGGGACTCACTTTTTACCTTCCTTGCAAAGCAGCACTTGCTCAGCTGAGAGCTGCAACGCCCTCTCCTGCTTTCCTGAGTAACTGGAAAAATACAATTAAAAGTGCTGGGATGCTCTAGGGGCCTGAGGGCCTTTCCCACAAGCAGCTCCCCTTGCCAGACCCTCTGGGTGGGTGGGTGTGGGGTGGACAGCAAGGTGTTCACAGGTAATGAAGAGGCAGAGGTGGGCTGCTTGCCCTGTGGCCATCACCGTGGTCAGTGGGTCAGATGGGGCACACGGAGCAGCCAGGCAGGGAGGTGCCTGTATGGCATGTGAGGTAAAGGGACACCTGGAGATCTGGAAACTTGTCCCTTGGAGCAGAGGTGTTTTCAGGCTGATTAGGGCATGGCAGTCACAGCCCCAGCTCAGCCTGAAAATCCTCTCTCTGTGTTTCCACTGTTTCAAGTGTGGGCTGACGGCAGGTAAGAGCTGGAGCCTTACGGAGGGTGTTGATGCCAGATGCCACAAGCTGCAGCAGCTGTGGGTGCAGCAGCCAGCCGGACTACTGCCCTGCCCTGCCCTGGGATACACCACGGCCAAAAATCGGGGGAATTGGAGCTTTGAGGGTTCTTTCTGGGGTGAGGCTTTGTGGTTCAGCCTGGCAGTAACTCGGGCAGGAGTCCCCAGAGAGGGTCCATGTCGGTCAGTTAACTCACTGCACTCAGAGGAAGCAGCTTCACCTATTATCATTTATTCCCTCTTTTTAAACCCTTTTTTTTTTTTTTTTTGAGTATACCAAATGGGGCCTCCCACTGTGACCACTTTGATTCAGGGCACTCAGTGATGGAAGCACAGCACGACATGCTGTGTCCCTCCCCACCACAGCTTCAGAGGCATTTGCTCTCCTCTGGAAAAGCTGTGCCTGTTTCCCATCGCTGACACAAGGGACATCAGGGGCTTCCATCCCCACCCCAAGCAGTGGTTCTCCAGCTGTGGTGCCTCCTCCCTGACCTCCCTGCTCACACAGCCCAGGCTCTGAGTGCCCTGAGGAGTGACACACACCCCGGTGTGTCCGTGGGGATGGCGGGAGCGGCTCGTGGGGAGCAGCAGGACTGACACCCATCGCAGGCTGCCGAGCCTGCCGGAAAAATGCTCTTGTTTCTGGAAGACTGGGCTGACTGGTGCCATCGGAACATTCCCAGTGCTGAGCAACAGCACGGCCCCAGCTCACTGCCAGCAGCCCCGAGGCACCCTCCAGTCCTGGAGCACAGATCCAACATGGAAGTGAGCATTTACACGAGCGGGGCCCCGGCGTGCGAGTGACAGGGCTGGCGATGGGATGTGACCGTGACATACGACTGCCTGGTGCCTGCTCGGTGACAAGTGATTGAATGTCAGCAAACAGAATCTGATGAAATTCATGCTCCTGATACGAGCTGACTGCCCAAACATCGTCTGTGTCATTTTTCTGATAGTGACTGCGGGCTAGCTGCGCTGAAGGAGGGAGAGAAAATCGGGAAGACAGTTGCAATAGGAGTCAACTGGGAAAATCTGTTGGGGCAGTCAATATTTTGGCAGACTGAGCCTGTCAGATGCTGTCAGCACTGATCCACCACATCAGAGGCAACAATATGCCATGGCCTTCTGAAGAACCAAAGGAGAAGTACAGGGGTGTGTGAGGTGGGACAGCAGAGGCTCGGCCATAGTCACAGTGCTGTGAGCAGCCAGTGCGATGCTCAGCCCTGGGTACCCCGAGGGCTTGTGCTTCAGCAGCCCCTCACCTCAGCACAGGGCAGGGGGCAGGAGGAGAAGTGCTGCCTCCCCCCATGACCCCACAGCAGTACAGGGAGCAGCCTCCCACAGCAGGAATTTCCAATGGGAACAGCGGGAGAAACCCTGCCTGGGATGCCCAGCTGTTACATACCCTGGATCTCACTGCCCTGGCACACAGAATTTATTCTCCCCTCAAATCTGTCCCATCAATGACTGGTGATGGCTTTTGGAGATCAAGAGTTTCACAGTAAGGACAAATCCTGCCCGTGACAGTGGGTTCAGAGGCAGTTTGGTGTGCAGATCCTGGCCATGCCAGGCAGCTTGGGCTGAGGGAAGTGCCAGTGATTGTGGGGAGCCCCCGAAAAGCCACAGGGGCTTGGGGACATGACTGTGGTGCTGGCAGCCCCAGGGTGGGACAGCCTGGCCACCTGGAGTGAGGAGCTCCCTGGCTGGCCACTGCTGTGTGCCACTGGCAAGAAGCAGGATAAACCTTTGGATCCCCCCTCCAGCAGCTCCTCTCTCTGCCAAGCAGAGCCAGGCACACGTGCCCTCATTATCCCCATGGCACGGGCAGGGCCTGCTCCAAGCTTCTGCCACAGCCCCCGGGTAACCCCATCAACATTCACCTCCCACTATTAAAAGTGGCTTTATGGATACACCATCAATTCCTCACAGAGCTCTGGTCCTCATCTGTCAGCCAGCGGGTCCCCCAGGGTGGGAGCCTGTGGCTGGACCCAGTGTGGGCACCACGATGGATTCCTTTGATGTGCTGGTCAATAAACTTCCATTTTCTGGAGAGGAATAAGCAGCCCACTTTGCTGCTTACAGACTTACCTGGAAGTATTTCTGCAGCTTATGCTGCTGTCAGGGGGAACTGAGGGATGTTTGCTCACGGTAGGATGGGGACTTCAAAAAATATTTCCATTTAATAATACAGAAAGCGAGTTTTTGCCAAAGTCTCCCACAGTGAGGGAGCACTGGGCCGATCTGTTCAGGCACTGTCAAACCCGAGGTGCTGCTCTTGGTGTTCTGATCCCTCCATACACTGGCATTAAATCACGGATTTCCACTGTCACCCGGAAAGGCACTTCCCCTTTGCTAGCTGTGTGCCCTCGCTGAGCTCACAGCTGGAACCACAGCAGTCCTGGTGCAACTGGGCCCCCTTCAGTCCACGTGGTAATTGCCAAACTGCCACTTCTGATAAGGGTTTGTGGAGTCACAGGCCTTCACCCTCAGGGCTTTGTAAGAGGGATCCACTTCCAAGCAAGACAGCTGCGGGAGGTGCTGATGCTCAGAGATGATGTGGTCGCTCTGCAGGGGAGAGAGACAAGGCTTAGGGGGGCTCAGGCTCCAGTGCCCTGCAGCATCAGCTCAATTTGCTTACCAAGAAAGCTTGGTTTACAGAATCACAGAATCAATTAAGTTGGAAAAGACCTCTGAGATCATCGAGTCCTACCTATTCCTAATGGTGTGCCCTTTTTTGGAATGTCCCTAATATATGAGATGTCTGCTGACTTACAGAGACTTTGGGGCAGGATCCAATCCTGCACCTGTTGCTGAGCCAGGATCACAGCACACCTGCTCTGCTTTCTGGCTTTTCCTTCACTGGGAATGGAGAGATGAGCTCTCTCATTGTCAGCATGCCAAAGGGAATCACTGATGGCATTTGCTACACGGGGAATGTACAGCAGGAGGTGGATTTTTGTATTGTGCAGTTTGTTAGCTGATGAACTCAAAGCACAGTTACTGCGCTGAAAAAGATGTCAGGTAATTCAAATGCTGGGGCAGTACACTGGATTGTGAAAGAATTATGAGTCTGAGTGATCTCCATCCTTCAGTTCTTCACATCTACTTGGATTTACCTACCTACCCCCATGGCCAGCCAAGTGATGCTGTAGGTGCTGCCACAGGCAAGGGACACTGTCACTGCCTGGCACTGCAGTGACTCTCAGGATCAGCTCATTAACACCGAGATGAAACACTCCTGACGTGACGTGTAGAGTGGGGTCTAGGCAGAAGCTGGATCTTTGTGCAGACGGTAACTGCACTTCACACCATTAAACAACACAATGACTGATGTCAGGAGAGGGTAAAGCACCAAGACTCCTTCAGCCAGCAGCCACTGAGCTCCCCTCAGGCTCCTATTGCTGGCAGGACTGAAATGGGACCATCAAATCCATCTCACCCACGGCTTGAGGTGAACCCAGGCTGGAACAGGAGACAAGTCCTGTCTGTGCCCCACACAGCTGCCTGGACATGTTCGCATATTTTTCACAAAGCAAAATGACAATTTCACAATTTTCAGTAAGTGGATGACAATTTTCCTGTATTTTTCCCCAAACACCCAAGGTGAGCCTGTGACATTCTGGCTTTGAACACAGGAACTTGTCGATACCTTGTGTAACTCAGCAACAGTTTTTGTTTCTTAAATGAAGAGTGTTTCTTTCTTAACTACAAACTATGTCATTTCAGAGCGTTTTGGACAACTCCTGACAGAGGTACAGCCGTGACTCTTTGTGCAGTGCAGGCAATTAACACAAGATCCATTCTTTTCCGTTCCATAGATGCTTTCTTTAAAACCCACCGTGAGCTGAGAGCCAATCAATACTGAGTCATCTCCCTGTAAGTGCTATCGACAGTTTCCATGTAAAACCAGGACGTTTTGTTACTGCTGTGGAGGCAGTGCCAGCGTGCCCCCAGCCCGGCACACGGTGTGGGGGTGCTCATCCCTTGGACTGGCACAGGGGCCTGAGGAATGGCAGGGGTGCCAGGGACCAGCTCAAGGGGACAGGAGGCTTTGGCAAAGCAGGGACCAGAGGGCCAGGGTGCCCCCCATGCTGGGCTGTCGGTGCCCATCGCCGTGCCCGGCTCAGTGACCCATCCCAGGACAGCACGTCACTCACCAGCCCTGGCCGGACGGTGGCCAGGGACCTGTGGAGCCAGGCCAGGCTGCGGCTCCTGCCCTGGCAGCGGCGCAGGCCCAGGGCCCCCAGGACGCCCGAGGGGGCGAGGCAGAGCTCCCCGTGCTGGATCAGCCTCAGCCAGGTGTAGTTGAAGTGCTGGTTCTGTGGGGAGAGAGCAGGCAGAGCTGTGACCCCGCCAGGCCCCCCCAAGGGCACGGCCAGAGCCAGGAGAGCAGCTCCTCGCCTGCCCCTGCCCTCGCCCAGGACCAGGGCTGAGGAAAGTCACGAGCCATGGGAACACCTGTCCAGTGGATCTGCAGGGCTAAAAAGATCAGGACAGCCCCAGTCTCAGCTCTGGGAGTGACTCCTGCTGCAGCCACACAGACCCCCCACCCCCATTGCTGCCTGCCCCTCTGCTCTGCCACCTCCCCTGGCTGCTCCCAGCACTGGGGCACAAAGGGATACATTCCCAAATGAGACAAGCCCCCCCCAACATGCTGGCCTGTGCCAGAGCAGGGAGCAATTAGCCAGAAATTGCCTAAAAACACTGTCTAGGAAGGAATGACAGAATCCCAGATGAGACTGAAAGGGACCCCAAAGCTCATTTCATTCCACCCACCCTTCCATGGGCAGGGACACCTTCCCCTAGCCCAGGTTGCTCCAAGCCCCGTCCAACGTGGCCTTGGACACTTCCAGGGATCCAGGGGCAGCCACAGCTTCTCTGGGCACCCTGGGCCAGAGCCCAGGGCCAGGGCCTCACCACCCTCACAGCCAAGAATTCCTTCCCAATATCCCATCTAACCCTGCCCTCTGGCAGTGGGAAGCCATTCCCCCTTGTCCTGTCCCTCCAGGCCCTTGTCCAGCTCTCTTGGAGACCCTTTGCACAGTGGAAAGGGCTCTAAAGATGGGAAAGACTGGCCACAGTGGCTGCTTCCCATCTAGCCCAGAGTGCAGCTGGATATTCTGCAGCAGCACACAAAGCACAAGCTGATATTTAAATGTTTCATGTGCAAGCTCATGGATTCATTGGACTTTCCTGTTCCAGCCGAATTTGCTGGCTCGGGGATTGCTGGTGGCTACAGGCTGTGCCAACAGGCAATTCCTGCCTCTTGCTGCTCCCAGGTGTTGCCTGGCCATGTCCCAGGTGGGAAGGGCTGTGTCAGCTCCCGGGGAGGGAGCAGGTCACCACAGGAGGCACAGGGACTCTGTGCCATGTGCTATGAGCAGTGTGACATGGTCCTGTGCAGGGGGTCCTTACCGTGTTGTTCACATCACACTCCTCAAAAGCCAGAGTGGGGCCTTCCACAGCGACACATCCTGCCAGGGCCACGTTAATAAGCTGGAAAACAGCAACAAAATGCAGATGTAGACATAAATTCCCAAGGCAGGGGACAGGCTGTTACACTGCACTTCACCTGCTGGATTCACAGGACTGTCATTACTAACTGCCCATGCCACTATGCAAGGGAGAGAAGAGTGTCCAAGGCCAGGCTGGACAGGGCTTGGAGCAACCTGGGCTAGTGGAAGGTGTCCCTGCCCATGGCAGGAGGAGGGAATGAGATGAGCTTTAATGTCCCTTCCCACCCAAACCATTCCGGGATTCTGTGGTGTAGGAAGGGAACCTGACCCTGTTCTGCCTACCAGCAGCCCAGCAAGGAGCTCGTGGAGGCAGGACTGAATCCAGAACGGCCTTTAGGGTGTTTCCCGCCCCAGCTCGCCCACCTTCCCCCCCGAGGTGCATGCTCCGAGCCCAGAGCGGTGCCGACTCGCCCGGCCCCCGCGCAGTCCCGGTAAGGCGGGCGGCTGCTGCGCTCTGCCGGCTGCGGGATGCGGTGCACACCCGCCGTGCACACCCGCGGTGCACACCCGCACCCGAGCGGGCAAGCACGGACGGAGGGAGGCAGGGAGGATCCCCCGGGACCACCGGGCGGTGCGGGACCTCCCGCCACGGAGGGACTTCTCGCCCCCCGGGCACATCCCGCCCCCGGGAAGATCCTGCCCCGCGGGCACGTCCCGCCCCGCGGGTACATCCCGGCCCGGGGACACATCCTGCCCCGCGGGCATATCCTGCGCCGCAGGCACATCCCGGCCCGGGAGCACATCCCGCCCCGGGGCACGTTCTGCCCCCGGAGGCTCATCTTGCCCAGAGGCACATCCTGTCCCAGCACTGCCTCGAGAGCAGCTCCACTGGTCAAACACCAAACCGGTTCTCCGGCGGGAAATTCCCCCTTGTATCCGTGACCTGTTTCTTTACAAAACCACGGTGGAATCCAGCCTCTGTGCTGTATCGGATATCCCAAACGCTGCCCCAGGCCAGCGAAGCCGTGCAGCAGCAGCGTGCTGGGGTGCTGCCCAGGGCCCAGCCAGCCCCTGAGAGCCCATGTGAAGGAAGGACAGCGGGTCCTTGGGTACGTACCAGCCCGCTGGCTTTAACCAGGGGAGCTTCCAGGTCTGGGTAGACATTCTCCAGGTACCACCGGAAACTTTTGCACTGGAGCTTCTTTCGCAGCTGGATTTGTTGAGTCAGGTCTCCAACATCCACGTTTTTCAAGACCAAGTGGTAAGCGTGGCCGTAGAAGAGCTCCTTGTACTCGTCCAGCCAGACCTCTGCCACACGGGCCAGGTTCCGCTCCACTGTTCTCACCCGGTCTTTCGGGAAGGAATAAGGATTGTCATTCCTGAAAATGTGCCCAACTCTGGAGCAGGGAACAATCTCAATCTCTCCTCCGCACATCCAGACCTGAGAAACAGAAGTCACTGGTAGAACACAGGCAGATGACGGGTGCTGGCTTTGCACAAGCCAGGAGAGAAGCAGAAAGCTAAGTCAGGTGCCAGGGGAGATGGGGTCTCCAGCACAGAGCTGCCCCTGGGGAGCCCCTGCCTGAGCCTCATCACCCACCCAGGCGGGAAGGGGTGCAGGCACGTGACAGTGACCTACCTTGAATGAAATCTCCATATTTTCCCCTCCCCAAACATCCAGTCCTGGGTCGTACATTCCCAGCTCAAAAAAATACTTCTTATCGATGGAGAACAGGCCACCTGCCATGACGGGGCACCTGGGAACAGAGAGGCACATGGTGTGCCAGTGGCTGTGACAGAGGGGGTATTTGGGTGGCTTTACCCAGTCTGAAACTGAAACAGGGCAGGAGAAAGGCAGTGGAATGTTCTCCCAGCCCTGGGAGCATCGCTGACATGCCAGCAGTGCTGTGAGTGGGGGGAAAGACTTCCCGGGCTTTGCCCGTGCCTGGTGGGATTGCCCGCAGTGTAACTGTGCCTCTGCTGCCCTGGCAAGCAAAGGAAAAACACTTGGCCTCAAAGGAGCCTTTGCTGTTAAATTATTACCAAAGGAACAGGCTGGTTTGCAAAGCTTTCACATTTGCCTTTTTTACCTTATTATATCAGTCTCCTTGATTTTATTTGCCTCGATGACCTCTTGTGGAATCTGCCTCCATCCAAAATTCATTGGCCAAGTAAAAATCCCACGCTGGAAGTTGTCCACGGTCATGTAACTAAATGGAGAAAAGATCGGGATGACTAATTCTGAGTCACATTCCTGATTGAAATGTCACCCTTAATGAGTGAAGATGAATATCTGTATGTAATTAAACCAGGATTTTAACAAATTTCATCAGGAATCCTCTTCATGCACTAAAAGTCATGAAAAAGGGAAAAGGTGTGTGTGATAATCACAGGGGCCATGTTCACAGCTAATGCTAATTTCTGGTGTACAGCAACATTCCATGTCCCCTGTGGAATGCTGCTGGAGGCCAGTTAGGAGGTGGGAAGTCATGTCTGCCTGTGATGAACACACTGGTGGTCCCAGTAAGGGATTTCACTTGAGCTTCCAGCATGGATTTGGGGATTCCCAGGGATGCCCCACCTCATGTCCTTGTCACTGATGACCTCGATGACGGGGCAGGCGACCTTGGTGCGGCGCAGTCGGACCCTCTCCAGCAGTGGCTCCAGCCAGCCCACGTTGCACTCCACGTGTGAGTCCAGGAACGTCAGGACTGCCCCTGTGCAGAGGCCGGGGCAGCATCAGGCCCTGGGCACCCTGACCCCAACCCGTGCTGACCAACCTCCCTGGGCACCCCGCAGGCTCAGAGTGCTGCCAATGGTGCCACGAGCCCCCTTGGCTCCCCAGACCCTCCCAGCCACAGCCCAGAGCATGTTTTCACATGGCAGGTTCCAACAGAAATGGCCACTTTGGTGCTGACATGGCCTGGCCAGGGCAGGTGGTGGATCTGGGGTGATTTTTCATCAGCTAGAAATCCCGATGAAAGGACACCTGTAGTGCCTCGGGAAGGACTAATACCCAGTGCTGGAGACACCTCCCCTGCACCTCTAGGGGTTCCCAACCAGCTGGAACATGGCTCTTGTCCTACCTTTGGCGATCTCTGCTCCCGCCAGCCTGGCCCGGATCAGCCCGTGCCTCTCCCTGAGGCGCAGGATCTTCACTTTTGGGAACCGTGCCATGTACGTGTCTAGCTGCTCCTTCAGGTACTCTGCAGAGGAGGAGGAGAGCACAAGGCTGACTTACCCATTTCCACCCACTTCCAGGGTGAAAAGCAGCAGGCAGGTTTTCCCTGGAAGCATCTCCAGACACACCGGGATCCTCAGCACTGGGATGTGAACATCTGGGCACAGCTGCAGGGCTTCTGGTGCACAGTGTTGTGGTGCCAGCCTGCTCTCCAGGGAAACAGCCAGTTGCTTCAGTGCCAGCTGGTTTAGGCTGAAGTGATGAGCCTGAAAATCTCTGTGGGAGATTTCCTGTGTGCCAGTACTCGGTGACGGGTGTGCTGCTTTGTGGCCTCACTCGGGTAGTTCATGACCCAAACCCGGCTGTTCAAAGACTCCAAAATTAGGTTTTTTTTTCTTCATGCACTATAATTGCAATTAAAACCTATTTTTCTGTGCTCTACAAACTTCTCAATATTAAGCACCGCACCTAAAGATCCAGGGTTTAGACTGCACAAGGGTTTGCTGTGCCTCATCTCTACTTTTCAGGTGCTTTTGTCATGGTTTCTCATGACTGTGGAGGCAGTTCGTGGCCAACTCTCAGGAAAAAGAGGGTGAGAGGAAGGTGGGAGTGCCAGGCAGCCCTGGTCAGGGGCACAGGATCCCAATGCTCTGCCACAGGGCTGCAGCTGCTCCAAGCACTCAGTCTGGACACAGACCTCCCTCACCCATGGGCTTTCTTGGTGTTCCCTGGTTTTCTTCAGGAGAATAGACTTGTTTGCATTCCAAAAGCCAGTTGAAAAGCTTTGAAAGGCTCCAAGGCTGAAGCATTAGTGACAGGTTTGCTGTGGGCCACTGCTGCTGCTCTGGGGGTTCCAGCAGTGATGAGCTGGGTCACCTGCACTCCCCAGGTTTTGGGTGCAAACCCCATGTTTCAGATATTCCCTGGCTAACAAGCACATACAAGGTGAAACCTTGGGAAGAAAGTTAAGAGAACTTGAAAACATGCTTCTGGGGGGAAAATGGTAGGAACATGTTATAATGACTATATTAAAAATCAGCAAACTGAATCTTTTTCCTCTGTGTTGCCTTTTGTTGCATTGATGGCCTGCTGTGCGCATGGCATGAGCTCTGAAGTCCATCTGAGACAGCACTTCCCCTGAAGAATCAGCAGTGGGGAAATTACATCATTCCTAAATTTTTAAGGGCTGAAGTCAGCAGAGAGCTGAGGCATCACAACTCAGAGGTTTGCTATCACCTGAAATGCCAGTGAAAGGCACTGGCATGGCAGATCCTGGCTCACCACCACTCCCACCACAGCTCCCTGTCCTCTGAGGCACTGGGCAGTGTGTCCCCTGCACTGGGAACACGGGGGCTCGTCTGGGAGCTGCACAGAGAGGGGTGCACAAGCCCTTGAGCCAGGGACACCCTGAAGATGGGTGGGCTGGGCAGGACTCAGCTCCCTGGTGCTCCTGGAGCCTGGTGCCTCCAGCAGCCTCTGCCTTGATTCCCCACAACCACCCCCAGTGCCCGCCTGGCCTCTGATCCCCCTCAGCCCCCAGCACAGGCTGCACTTCAATACAGCCCGAGGAGAAAATGTGATTTCTCTCTCCTATTCAGAATTGAATTACAGAGAACAAATTGCATTTTGCCCTGAAGTTATATTAGTTTCATAAAGGCAGAAGAAGCTTCACCTACCCTTAGTGCTGAAGTCATCCACCAAGATGACTTCCTCAATCAGGTGTGGAGGAGACCTGCTGAGGACACTGTGCACGGAGCGGAGCAGGGTGGACCACACTTCATCCACGAAGCACATGATGATGGTGGTGGTCGGGAGGTCGTCGTGGACACGCTGCTCGGAGCACCTGCAACGGCAACATGGGCTCACGGGTCACGCTCCTGAAAACATCCAGGCTCAGGGGCTTCTGGGAAAATGCACAGGGAGGGGGTAAGCCAGACGTGGAATACAGAGGCAAAGCTCTGCAATGTTGGGAGGGGGAACAGAGGGGTGAGGGGGCAACCCCTTCAATAGCCCCAGTGCCCCTCTTGTGGGCAGCCCAGCAGGACGGGATGTGCTCACTCATTTCTGGCTGGGACCTATTCTGAAGAAAGTTCATAGGTATTTCAGGACTTCACAGAAGTGCTCTGGGCAAATGAAAATCACCCCAGAATTACTCTGTCACAATCCTTCTCCTGCTCTCTTGGAGCCCTGTTAGGTACTGGAAGGGGCTCTAAGGTCTCCCTGGAGCCTTCTCTTCCCTAACTCTCTCAGCCCCAGGACTACTGATCCAGGCTCTGCAGGGAGCACTCCCCGCAAGCCTCCTGCCCATCTCACTCCTCCTCAGGGCCTCTCCCCACAGCCCTCCTGCAGGGACACGGTGCCTGGTGAGCACCAGTGTCACCAACAAAGGAACAAGCACTGTGCATGGTTGGAGGCTGGGACACGACAGGTTTCCTGCTGGCCAGATTTCAGTGGTCTAGTCCAGTACTCCAGCAAGAATCACAAGAGGAACTGAGGTCTAAACTGGGAGAGACTGGAATACACCAGCAAAAAAGTAACGTGTTGTTTGATTCCCGAGAGCTGCCAACCACCACTGCCATGAGTTGGCAACACAGTACCTGCCCACGCCACCGAGCTGGGGGCAGAGCCGGCACAGGTCCCTGATGCAGCAGCACACACCCCCAGGAACGTGCCCTGTTTGGCCAAGGTGTTCCCTGTGACGGCAACGCCTCTGCTCCTGGGCAGGTGTGTCACTCCCCGGAGCTGCTTCCTGCTCCACAGCTCCAAGGCTCTGCTGTCCACACCAATCCCAGGGCTTTTTGTGCCACCACGGCTCTGGTCCTGTGCACAGGTGGTATGAGGAAGCAGCCCCAGCTATCTCCCTCCTTCCCTGCTCCAACTCTTCCTGTGCAGGGTCTCACCTCAGCAAGCACCAACAGCACTGTGGGAATGTCTGCACTGTCCTGCGGGATGGGGACAATCACGGCACAATTCCCACCCCACCGTACCCACGGTCTGTGAGCACAGGAGGAGGGACATGGGAGGGTCTCTGCACGAGGCAGGCCTCCCATGTGCACAGGGGCTGAGAAACATCTGTGGCAGGAAAGGCTGAATGTGAGAGATGAACCGGCCACTCACCTGAGCTGGTACCTTCCCCGGCCCTCCCTGCAGCTGCCACAGAACCACAGAATGGCTTAAGGTTGGAAAAGACTTTTAAGATCATCAAGTCCCGGCATCAACCCCACACTGCCAAGCCCACTCGGCATGGCAGCTCAGGATGGAGCCCCCCTGGCCCCTTGCCCTTCCATCAGGGAGGTGCTGCCCATGCCTTGTCTTGCTCTTCTCTATTGGCACTATAGGAGGGAGTGACTTTTTTGAAGTGCAATCCTGACATCTGCAGAATCAACTATACATTTCATAGGGACAGCTGTAACCGTGTGGGAGTTTTCCAAACCCAGCTTTGAGCTGCACCTGACACAGCAGGTACAGTGTTCTAAGGCACAGAGAGGCCTGAGCCCATCACCTGCCCTGTGTGCCCTGATTCTTTGGGTAGCGGGGTTCAGTGGGTTACAGCCTGCAAAAGTTACCAGCTTTACATTTTAACAACAAAGCGCTCTGACTTGGACAGGCAAGAGGTGTCTGACAGGTAGCACGGCCAAAGCAGAGGGCTTGGTGCCCCCAGCAGCCCTCCCTAGAGCCACCTGGCCCATTCCCAGGGGGTGAGGCAGGGATTTGTGCAAGGGGAGTGGATCTTACCCGGCAGGCCTGGTGTCCGCGATGGCTCTGTCCACGGGGATCAGATCGCTGAGGTAGACATTAAAGTTTCCTTCTTTCCATCTACTTTTTGCTTCTTCTTGTTTATCATCAGGGACTGCAACAGCATGTCCAAACTGGCCAGGAGCTCGGGGGTCTCTCGGGGCGAGCGTTGCATCCACAGACAGGACCCTGTGCATCCCCGGCTTGCCACCCGCCTGCTCCTGCCCGTCCTGGCCAGTGCCAACCCCCCCGAGAGCTGCTCCTGCCTGCTCCTGCCTGTCCTGGCCCGTGCCAGCCGTTCTGAGAGCTGCTCCCGCCTGCTCCTGCCTGTCCTGGCCCGTGCCAGCCGTTCTGAGAGCTGCTCCCGCCTGCTCCTGCCCGTTCTGTTCAGTGCCAG
>NW_016690285.1:2726370-2734604 GCF_001604755.1 Lepidothrix coronata | reverse complement strand
TCCTGCCCCTGCTTCTGCCCCGGCCCCGGCCCCGGCCCCTGCCCCTGCCCCGGCCCCGGCCCCTCTCCCAGCCCCTGCCCCTGCCCGCGCCCCGCCGCCTCCCGCAGCAGCCGCCCGCCCGCCTCGCCGAGGGAGAGGCGGAGCGCGGCCATGTCGAGCAGCACCCAGGCGACCGAGGCGGCGAATACGAAGGCCAGGGCCCGCCCGCTGCCGCGGAACAGCCGCCGCAGCCCGCTCATCCCGGGCGGGCGCGGGAGCCGCCGGGCCAGCGGAGCGGGAGGCGGGATGGGGCCGAGATGGGGCCGGGACGGGGCTGCCCCCGCCCCACCCGCGCCGGGACCCGCCCGCGCTGTAACCCGAGCCCGGGGACCGCCCGGCCCCAGCCCGCACCCCCGGGCCGGGCGGGGCATCGCGGCCGACGGGGGGGCAGCGGGGCTGTGGCCCGGGGGGGACACGCCGGGGACCGGTGATGTGGCTCGGGGATCCCTGCCCGGGGAACCGGGGCCGTGGCTCGGGGGTCCCCGCCGGGGGAGCGGGGCTGTGGCTCGGGGGGCTGTGCGTGTCCGTGCTCCACGTGGCAGCTGGCGCGGCGGTCGGTGGGTTGAGCCCCTGCTGAGGACGTGGGTGTGTTTCACATCCCGCTCAATTACAGGGCACGGGAGCCACGCTGGCGAAGCCCGGCAGCCTCCGGTGGGTTGAGCCGGAGAACGCCAAGAAAGGAACCACCGAGGAACCACCTTCCTGCTCCGGCCCTGGACCGCAGGCTGGAACGTGGCAGGCTGCGCTGGCAGTGCTGGCTGTACCCGCTGTCCTGGCTGTGCCAGCTGTCCAGGCTGGGCCATGTGTTCTGGCTGTGCTGGCTGTGCTGGCATGCGAGGGCTGTGCAGTCCGACAGTGGGGACACCTCGCACAGCTGTGGTGGCAGCCACTGGGGGCACCTTGCACAGCCACGCCAGCAGCCAAAGCACCTGCTGACACGGCCAGGTGAAGGAGCTTTAGGATCAGTTGTAATGTGTGGGGAAAAGTTCTGAAAACTCAGGGTACAGGCAATGAAGTGAAAGAGAAAAAAGCCCAAGATGGTGTTTTGCAGCTTTATTAAACTTAAACTCCCTTAAAGCTCTCTGGTAATAATAAATGTAATGGCAGTGCACTGTATCCTAAATCCCAAAGCAGGCGATTTTGTTAAATAAAGGGCTCCAACCCACTGCAGCACATAGGAACATTGAAAAGAAATAAGTGGAAAAAATTACATTAATATTTATACTGTAAAAACATAGTGATATCAAAGCCCAGCCTATGGTTACATTGTGTGATGGAAAATAAAGGAAATTGCCATTCTGTTGTTCTTCCAAGTCCTTTCTTTGCCAAGCAAACTCCCTCAGACATGGGAGGCAGTTCTGATTTCAGCAGGATTTGTGTGTGTGGATGGTGCTTGAAGACTCTCAGTAAGAGAGAGGGAAAGATAAGATTGCAAAAACTGTCTGAAGGGGGAAAAGTGAGCAGCAGCTTGAGAGGAAGCTCAGAGTCAGGGCTGCACTTAAATGGAACATTTCCTTTGGTTTAGAAATAAAAGTTTGAGACAGATAAGGCCTGTGGTTCATTCACCACACTGGCACTGCTTTTCCTTTTTTTTTTCCCCATGCCACTGCAACCATCCCTGTGGTAGCAGGAGTGCTTAGGCCTGGCTGGGTTCCCCTCTGCCAGGACCTGCCACCACACCCGAGGGCTGTGCTCTGGGGTTGGCTCTGTGTGACCCCCAGAGCCAGCCCAGGGGACTCTGCAGTACCTGGCACTGAGCCCTCCCGACCTGGCTCCCCAGGAGCTGCTGGAGGTGTGTTCTGTGCTGATGGCCAAGGCCAGCAGCATCTTCCCTAATCTCTGGGTGCAAGGTTCAGCCCTGCCAGGGTGGGGACAGACCTCAGACGTCCCCCTGAGCTTCGGCTTCCCCCTCACGCGCTGTGACAAAGTCATCCCCGTTTCGGTCCGGTCAGGCATTCCCTCTGCTCACTCTGCGCCTTGGCTCTCCTCCCTGGCAAGTACAAATGTTCCAGATAGCTGAACAGATTCTGTGACACAAGACAGCTGCTTTTGTAGGGAGGAATTAATTTAATCAAGTACTCCATCATTAAAATAATCCGACATGTCAGATGGAAAAGCACAGAAGCAAGCTTGCTTGAAGATGAAAACTAACACTTTTTCCAGCCAGAAGTGTCCCAGAAGATGAGGCAACGGTATAATACTTCACTCTAGGTCTCCATGTAATATTTTAGTAACGTAAATAATATCTTGTCCAAAGATAATTTGTGAAGGAATTACCTCTTTGTAAAGCCTGGCTGACTTGGTAAATTGTATTTCTTCTCTGGAGCATAAGAATCATAAAATCAGAGTGGTTTGGGTTAAAAAAGACTTTAAAGGTCCACCATCCTGCCATTGGCAGGGAAACCTTCCACTATCCCAAATTGCTTCAAGCCCTGTCTAACCTGTCCTTGGACACTTCTAGGGATGGAGCAGCCACAGCTTCTCTGGGCAACCTGTTCCCAGAATGAGAGACTGCATAGAGTTGAAGACAATGCCGTGGTCCTCAAAGGGCAGGATTAGACACATGTGGCTGATCCCACCACACAGAATACAAGGGCTCTTTTGGCTGAAAATAGCAGAAAATGGTGAAAATCATCCCACTCTTGCCACAGGGCAGCTTCTGCTGTATCTTAGTTGCTTGGTTACTTAATTACCTCCGTATTATAGTGTATTTTCTTAATTCTTCATACCAGCTGTTTATTATCTCTGGGAAGGATTTTCTTTGCCCATTTGATGCTGGAGATGAGGTTGTGTTTATGGGCAGCAGCACAGAAGGTCTCAGGCCTTGCAGTCCTTGGCCAGCACAAAGCCATCCCCAGCATCCTGGATGACAGGGCACAGATTTGCCTCCCAGGCAGCACTGCAGTGCCAGCAACCCAAACCTCTGGAGTTACCCAGTGTTCTGCTTTCCCTGTGGTGTGGGCAGAGTCCATTACTGGTGTGGCAGCAAGTGTTTGTGCTGCAGAAACAAGGCCTGGCTCTGCGTGGCCAGGAGCCTGTTCCTCCACACGGCTCCCCATTTCCCTTAACTCACTTCCCGGGTACATGCTGCTAGTGGGATGAAGGAGTAGGTGTGTGCTCTGGGTAAGGAGTAGATCTGTGCACTGTGTAAACACAGATGTGTCCTACAGTGTGTTGACAAATCACAAATAAGCCCCAAAACTTGAATCAAGACCTGGTTCCCATGTAACTCTCCAGCAGAGGAGTTTCACCTCCACTGCCAGCCCACCCCTTACATTACTGACTGTAACTTCCAGGGGGGATATCTGATTTCTCTTACTATGGAAATTCAGCCAGTAAAACACTAGGAAACACTGGACTTGGAGTACCCTGGAAGTTTGCTCTCCAATTGGGTATTTGGGGGTGTTTTGGAAGCCTCCACCCAGTCAGACGGGAATGAAAATGGAAACTTTGCCTTTGGAAGAAAAGTTTGTGGTTGCGTTCTGCAGGAAAACCACAAAGCTGTAGAGGCAGAAAACTGGGGAATACTGGGCAATTGTGTGCTTAAAAAATCTGAAGATGAAGAAACTAAAGTTCGCATTTCTCTTTTGAAAGGTTTCTGGATTTTTAAGCCGCCCTCATTATCTGGGGCGGGTGAGGGCAGCGAGGCCCCGTGTTTGGTGTCGGTGTGCACAGAGCTGCACTCCTGGAGTGAGAGCAGCCCTCCCCAAAATGGGGCTGGTTACGTAACCGAGGACTAGAATAGCTGTTCACGTTTGGGTTTTGTTATAAACGGTGACCCTGACTGACTGTGGCTGTGGTGAATCTGCCAGCATTCCGTGTGCTCCGGCGCAGAGGGATTTCTCCGGAGTGCCGTCACCAGGGCCGGGAATGGGAATAGCAGCGGGCACCCTGATTTGCATAGAGGTCATGTTTTGCTAATATGTGTCTTGTAGAAGCAGACAGCATGCAAAAGAGGATGGTTAAAACCTGACCCAGCGATGTTTTTAAATTTCAAATTATGCATAAAGTATGTATTAAATTAATTAGGGAATTCATTAAGAAGGGAAGAGTAAAGAAACTCGTGAGCAGTGTTCAGCATTTAGTAATGCAAGCCATTTTCTATAATTGTTATATAGAATTTGCCTCATAACATTATCCTTTGATAAATTATTGCAGCATAATATGATATATGTAGCTTATTAACAGTTTCATTAATTACTATTAGAGAAAGACACTGAAGTCTGGCACACGTAGAACAAGTGTTGAAGCAGATGGTTGAAATTAGTGAAATGCAATTGGTTGCTGAACCCTTTTACCTAATTACATTATTACATCAAAACAGTTAAACTAAATTTGTCAAGTTGTCGGCCGAGCACTGGGATGTTTGGAGCAGGGCCCAGCTCTGGATGTCCTCCCCTGGCTCCAGTGCCAGGCCCTCCTGCAGACCTCGACCTTGCCTCACTCACCTGCATCCCACATCAGTCTCCATATCCTCCTCCTCTTCCTCATGGCCTTGAAGGGCATTGTTTCCACACAGCCTTGCCATGCCCTGGCACGTGTCCCCAGGGCTGCTCAGGGACAGCTCTGGGGTTGGCAGCTCTTGTGGGTTTGGTCTCCCTGGGTCAGGGTGGTGAAAAGCTGTGGTGGGTGTGGGGACTCCCAGCTCAGCTCTACAGCACCTGGTGATACCGAAGCGAATGGGTTTGCAGCCGCTTCCTCCAGCCCATGGCACACTGCTGGGTTTGTTCCTTCTCTTGACACAACCCGGGGATTTCTTTTCTACAGTCCAGGAGCCAGGATAGAAAAGTCTGGAAGCTGGTTACTCTGCTTAGGCAGAGCCCCCCGAGCCCTAGACAAGGGCTGGGCTGCACACACCACTCCCCCCACAGTGACAGGGTGCACCAGCCTGACTTCCCTCGCAGGACATGGAGGAGTCTGGGGGAGGATCTCAGGGTCTGAGGTGTGCAGGGGTCCCTGTGCAGTCGGGACACCCCTCTTGTTCCATGCATGGTGGGGAGAAGGGCCATGTTCCCCACTGCAGGGTGGTGCCTTTGTCTGCCACATCACCCGCTGGCACCGAGCCTTTGGCCTCAGTGGAGCGGGGGGCCCCACTGCCCCCAGGCCTGCTCCCTGGAAAGGATGGGGTGCAGAGGGGAGAGGGAACCGCTCCCTGTGCAAATGGCCCCAGGGAGGCGTTTGTTCAAACAGCAACTAATGCGATTCCATGTCCTTACGGCCGCTTCATGTGGGAGGGATGTGGGGGGATGAGAGTTTTGGCTCTCATCCACGGGGCCCTTGGCAAGCCCCATCCTACAGGTTTCCCAAAGACCTGAAAGTGATTTGGGTGAAATAAAGCATTCCAGCTGCCCGGGAAGGGAGATTTTCGGAAGTGTGTGTGCCTTTGGCTTGGTCTGTAGACCAGGAGGGGAGTGCCAGGCTGAGCATGGGGCTGGATGGGCTGTGGGGAGGGGGTCACTCCCCCTGGTTTCCACCTGGAGAAATGTAAAGGCATCGCTGAAATTAGTGAGTCAACCCTTCGTCGGAAATGTCACCTGCTGCCATGTGGGTGCTCTGGGGTCTGTTCCTCATTAGAGCCTGGCACCTCAGCTCGGCACAGGCACCGCCTCAGAGCCGGTGTTCCACGCGCTCCCCGGCAGGCTGGGAGCAGGGCAGGGAATCGCTGACAGCAGAGCTTTTAGATACATTTTAACAGATTTGTTTACCTCTGCCTTAATTAGAGCGAACCGGGTTTAAGCACCGAGCTCCTCCTCGTGCCTTTGGAAATGTTTTCACTCAGCACAGCAAACTCCGTGGCAGGGACTGCCTGTACAGCCATGGATTGAGTGGAGCTGGAATCACACAGAGGGCTTTAAGAGCATTTCCCTCTTTTGCCCTGCCCCTGGCTTCCTGACTTTTAGCCCACCCACACTCCTGGAGGAGTCACCAAAGGCTGGTCCGTGTGCCGGGGGAGGACCCAGACACCACTGCCGGTGATCTCCTGGCGTTTCCGAGGGAACCAGGAGACGGCTCCTGGGGAACAGCCCCACCAACCAACAGTTCAGACCCAAACCACACAAACCTGGGGAATCTGTGAGCTGCTCCCACTGCACAGGTGGGAGAAGGGCTGAAAAATGGATACACAGTTATCCTGCAGAAGTCCATCAAAATAATAATGAGCATAATTCCCAATAAATTCCTGCTCTGCTCTGAACCCTAAACCCAGTAATTAAATGACCTCTCAGTTGTTTAAAGAAGCCTGTGCCCATTGCATACTTTAATACTATAAGGAATGTTAAATAATTATCATCAAAATATATCTGTGGTGCCCTGAATTCTCTCCCTAAAAGGGTTTCAGGTTGGCCATGGCAGCTGGAGGCAACTCCAGCAGGGAGATGCCCCCCATCATGCCGGGGGTGGCCTTGGATGAGCAGAAGGAGAGAGAAAATGCGGAGCCCTAAGTACGAAACATGAAAATCCATAAGTGCTTAATTTCTGCCCAAGCATCAGCAGGTGTGTGGGAGCAGTGGGGGAGTGTGTGGACTGAGTCACTGAACAGAGGCCCGTGTGGTTGGGATTTATTTTAATTATCAGTACTGGCAGTTTTCAGGAAATCTCCCACCTTTGTGCTCCCCCAGCTCTACCCTTGGGCACCAGCACAGGCATTGGTGTCTGTGGGAGGCAGAGTAAGAAAGATGGGGACAGACTTTTAGCAGGGCTTTTGATAGGACAAGGGGGAATGGCTTTAAACTGAAGAAGGGGAGATTTAGGTAGATTTAGGGAGAAATCCTTCCCTGTGAGGGTGGGGAGGCCCTGGCACAGAGATGGCACTGTCTGTCCATGGGAGTCACTGCCAGCCCATCCCAGTGTGAGACCAGCGTGCCACATGCTGAGTAGGTACAAGAGCTCGGGCAACGAGGTGGGACTGTGTATGATCAAACCAGAGCTGGTGAGGGAGGACTCCAGGCCTGGAATATCAGTGCAGTGCCTTCCTGTGTGCATATGGCAGGGAAGACAGGCCATAATGAGTCACTGAGAAATGTAATAAAAATAGGTTCTGCTGCCGTGTAAAGAAAGTAGCAGGTTCTAATTACCGTGGGGGCTCTCTCTGGTGGGGAGGTGATGAGAAGGGGGCAGGACTGCCCTCACACTGCCCAGCACAGGGTTCCCAGCTCCGTGGGGTGGCAGAAAGGCTGGGAAACCCTGGGTGAGTTCAGCTGAAAAGCCTCTCCAGGTATTTTCTAGTGCTATTTGTGATACATATGCAACCGAGCAGGCACTTCTTTTTATTTCTATTCTGCAGGAATTAAATTAATTTTAGAAATGGCACTATAACTATTTTCCTGCCTCAGGGACCATTTGTTTTAAAATCATTAAAGACTTTTATATGACACTGCACTGACATTTGACGTGAATAAATTAAGGGAATTAGTATAAAACTGCTTTCTTTCACTGAAGCTCCCCAGCACATCTCTGCACACATGCACAGTCAGTGAGGGTGCTCACAGGCACCAGTGTCAGTGTGCACACGAAGGGATGCAGATCCAGCCCTTCAGCAGCTTCATTGCTGGAAGAGGATGAGGCACAGCCTTAGTGTGCACCCTCAGTGAGTCCCTGCTGTGCCTCACAGGATGGTTTGGGTTGGAAGAGCCCTAAAGCTCATTTCCTTCCACCCCCCTGCCATGGGCAGGGACAGACTCCACTATCCCAGGTTGTTCCAAGCTCCATCCAACCTGGCCTTGGACACTTCCAGGGATGGGGCAGCCACAGCTTCTCTGGGCAACCTGTGCCAGGGCCTCCCCACCCTCCCAGCCAGGAATTTCCTGCTAATATCTAATCTAAATCTCTCCTCTTTTAGTTTAAAACCATTCCCCTTTTCCCTCTCCCTCTCTGCGGGTGTAAGTTGCTCTCCCTCTATTTTATGCAGGAATGCAGGCATGTAAAGCAGCTGGGATGGTCCCAGATTGAGATCCCATCACTACATCTCACCTCCCACCTCTGGCTCTGCGTGTTCTGACCCAGCTCTGGAGCCAGATCATCCCTGCTGGAATTTCATGCCCTCCAGGTAACGACCCGTTTGCTTTCCCCACCCTGCCTGCTGTGTGTGCCCTGCCCTGCTGGCTGCCCAAGCCCTGCCTGCTGTGTGTGCCCTGCCCTGCTGGCTGCCCAAGCCCTGCCTGCTGTGTGTGCCCTGCCCTGCTGGCTGCCCATGCCCT